>NC_051160.1:53240350-53285882 GCF_013339745.2 Dermacentor silvarum
CCGGCGCCCCGCCCGCTGCACGATCAACGGGCCAATCGACGACCGCGAAGCTGCGCGCCTCCGCCACCGGCAACGAAAACATCGGCTGCAGCTGCAGCTGAGCTGCAGTGCACGGCTACCGACGGGAGACGACCGGCTCGGCTGTGCTCGCATCGCAGCCGACGGCGCCGCTAATATCAGCGTATTTTTCTTCTTTTTGTACAATTATTGCGAAGAGCGATAACAACGATAAGAAAATATTGCGGCTTGTGAGCGTCGGTAATTCATTTCGAAGCGCCATCCGCTTTAGCTTTGAAGGGAACCGGAAAAGGCCTAGCGACGATATCGTGGCCGTCGAGCGATCAGCGGCGGTGAGGCTGCCGCACAAATGAGTCCCGGTCTCATCCTCTCTACGTACGGCAAGGAAATCTCGCAGCTCGCGAGCAAAACCGCTGTCGAACGGCGGCTCGCGAATGGCAAACGGCGTGCGGCGAGTTAGCGTGCATGCCGGTAACGTGGACGTGGACTCGGCGCTTCTCGGCTACCCGCTGTTGCTGCGGTGCCGGCCCGTTATGCGAAGCGTGCCGCTATAGACCCTGTGTTGCGCGCACGTCTGGAAAGGCCAACACTGTCGCACTCTGTTCGCGCAGCTAATGAGACCGCTAAGCATGACTGTGTTGGAACGCGAGCGATTTGGCACTTGCGTTGCGGGCTGTAATTACCGTTGCGCAAGCGCGCACAAGCGAGCAACACGGCGAGGGCGAGCAGGGAGCGCGCGTACCTGCCAGCGGGTATACCGGAAGTCGTAGGTTCTTGTTCGACCAATGGACATCGTTTCCGCAGTTGACATCACGAGATTCTCCCTGCTGACATCGTGATGACCGCTGGGGATACCGGAAAGGCGAGGGGTGGAGGACGGCATTTTTTTTTCTTTTTTTCTTTTTTTTTTTTTTTTTCTTTTTTCTTTTTTTTTTTTTGTGGCGCGCCCGCGGCGCGTAGCGCTGCAGCATTTGGCATCGTTGATCGTGACGGAATTCTGAACTCGATGCGTGTGTTTACTTGAAATGTTCAAAAAATATCTGAGGTGGTTTAGGGGCCCTTTAACATAGCAGGCTTGCAGATTTGCACGCGTCTCTTTAAGTACGACCTCCAAGCTTTGTATATACTCGTATATTGTGAGCGCTATTTGCGCATATCGTCGTCGTCATCTGTACATACGACTCATCATCTTGTGTGAGCGCTATTTGTGCATATCGTCGTCGTCATTTGTACGTACGACTCATCATCGTAATTTGGCTCGTGTGGTGCTTCGGCTATGTCTCGGGCGGCTGCTAGAAAATGAAGGCATCGCATCGGTCGACGTCTCACAAGAAATTTTGCTCGCAGGAGATTTTAATTCGCATCATATGTCGTGGGGTCTAAAAACAGATTTGTGTGGTAAGCGACTATGGGAATGGGCTATTGATAGTAACCTTTCATGTCAGAACACAGGACATGTGACATTTGTTAGAGGCCACTTTCGGTCAGTGTGACTTAACATTTTGTAGTGCTGGCCTCAATGTTTCTTCGTGGTTAACGGTTGACTCAGCAACCAACAGTGATCATCTTCCTGTGTCATTTGAAATCATGTGTCCAATAACATCTTTAGAATGCCAGGCATGCACATTTGTCAACCACAATAAATTTAAGACTCTTACTTGCATCCGTTTCGAAACTTGCCAATGCCAATGACGAGGAAATCGCTTCAACGATTTGTTCGGTTCTTGAGGGTTCCCGGAAGCAAGCTGAATTTGTCATCCCTTCGGCTAAACGCACCGCTTGTCGTTGGTGGAATGATGAGTGTACGCGTGATTATAGGAAAAGAAAAGCAGCCTGGAAAACACTTCTCCATAATTAATGCCCGACAAATTGGAAAAATGATCAGTTCCACGCTGGTGTATTTAAGCGTATATACTGTTAACCGAAGGATGAATATGATATTAGGCATTACGATTATCTATCAAAATCAAAAAACAAGCGAGCTCTGTTCGCATTTCTTCGTACTAGAAAGGTGCTACCAACGCCGTTAACATTAGACTCCATCGTTTTGACCCTGCAAGAAATGAGCTCCTCTTTAGAAGCGATTGCCAAAGGTTTAGAAAATCGATTTGCAGCCTGGCTTCCAACGATTCATTATGCTTTAGACTCTGCGGATGGCTTCACGTCAATTTCATTATCTGAGCTCAATCAGACTGCAGCATGCTTGCCAAATGCAGCACCTGGCCCTGACGGAATCACAAATGCAATGCTAAAAATATTGTTAAAAGAATCGCCGAACATTCTTTTAGACGTGATAAATTATTCGATTAAAAATGCTTGGATTCCTTTGCAGTGGAAGCTTGCCAAAGTAATAATGATACTTAAGAAACAAGGGTGAGGGTATACATTGGAGAACATCAGGCCTATAGCACTTACGTCAAATGTAGTAAAATTAATTGAGAGGCTTATTCACCTTCGTATCATGAAATTTGTAAACGATAATTCAATTCTTAGTCCATGTCAGATTGGTTTCAGGGCTGGCTGCTCTATCTGGCATGCCCATGTCGACTTAGAAAGCCGAATACAACTTGCTCGACGTCATAAGCAATATGCTGCCTTAGTGACGCTTGATATCGCTAAAGCATATGATACCGTGGAACACACAGTTTTGATAAATCGGCTAACATCTTGTGGTGTTCCTGGTTATATAATAGCGTGGATTCATTCATTTTTAAGTGAAAGAGAATTCTACTGTTACAAAAGCGGCTTTTCGTCTTCTAGGTGCAAACAAACGAGAGGAGTACCGCAAGGTTCAGTCCTTTCCCCGGCGCTTTTTAATATTATCATGAGCGCAATTCCCCATCATGAAGAAGTCACAACTTATGTTTATGCAGATGATATTGCGTTTTTCGCATCTGCAAATGACATTCATACGTTATATCAACGACTGCAAACTTACCTTTGTGCCCTGGAGAGTTTGGTTAGATGTTAACCAGTTTTTCCTCAATACCAGCAAATGTGCCATTCTCGTTTTTCCGATAAATGACCCCAGTGCATATCTCTCTCTTACCACCTACAAGACATACCACATGGTAGAATCGGTTAAGTACCTTGGATTAATTTATAACTCCTCTCTCAACTGGCGGCCACACATAGATCATGTGACTGGAAAAGGTACCCGTGCAATTGGCATTTTGCGTAGGCTGAGCAATCGTCGAATAGGATTGAGAACAGATACACTTCTAATGATATATCGCATGTACGTTCGCCCTGTATTAGAATTTGGTTGCGCACTCTTCTCTGGAGCTCCAGCTTACACTTCCCGCCCTTTGATCCTCTTAGAAAGAGAAGCATTACGTTTGTGCCTAGGGCTTCCTAAATTTGTTGCAAATTCGGTTCTTTATCTCGAATCCCGTGTTCCTCCTCTTTCGTGTAGGTTCCGTCTTTTGACAGTACAGACGTTTTTGAGAATTTACGAATCACCGGTGCGACGTTCTCAAACAATATTCATTTCCCAACCTGATTGGTTTTTTCGTGTAAACTGGCCGCATTCACATACTCCCCAAATTACATTCACGCAACATTTACTTGGGACGTGCGCATCTGTGATGTACTTCCGATTCCCTACAAATCTGTTACCACTGATATTCAATTCGATGCCATATTTTCTAATAATTCAAAGTTACTTTCACATAGCATTCTAGATGGTCTATTACAAGATCATCTGCAGAGCCTGTAAACAAACATCGTTATTGCGACAGATGCCTCACAATGTGAGGAAAAATCAGGTGTGGGTATATTTTCCCCTATTCTTGATTGGACATTTTCTCTTCGGCTGCCAGATTTTATACCCATATTTTTAGCCGAATTCATGGCGATGGTGCTGGCTATACGCAAATTAGACCCATCAATTACGTCTGCCGTGATAGTCACTGATTCATTATCATTGTGCGCATCCCTCACTGCTTCTTGTGACTCTCGCGTATTGAGGACGTTTCATTCATTGATACCTGGATATTTGAGAAGTTTGCGTTTAATTTGGGCGCCTGGCCATAAAGGACTTATTATAAATGAAATAGCAGATTCACTAGCCAAGGCATCGATAACCGGACCAATTTTTCCGTATTGTCCTTTGACTGCTCATGTCACTGCTGCTAGATTTCGCAGGAGTGTCATTATGCAGGCAGTGTCAGGCTCTGCTCTAACTAATTCTTTGGAATACAGACATCTTCTATACCCTTGGCACAGAGACTTTTGCCAAAGCCGGAAAATTGAAGTGGCCATCACGAGGCTGCGCTGTCGTATCCCTACGTTAAACTTTTATTTACACAGGTCAGGTCTGGTCCCCTCACCGTTATGCTCATTCTGTGGCGAAGCGGTGACAATAGACCATTTCTTGTTGTCTTATAGGCGTTTTTCTGCAATAAGGAAAAGACTACTGGAAATCCCGCTTCGCAATATTGGCCTAGATTTATCGGAACCTGTAATTCTATCTTTTGGAGCCTCTATTATTGGGTTCAGCCACAGAAATGCTTGCTTGGCAATCCAAAATTATCTCATTGAATCAAATCGATTACCATGTTAAACTTATTGTCACCTTTCCCACAATAGTTTTCTTTTATTCATTTATTTCTTTTTAACCTATTATTAATTAGTTTTTTTTCTTCTCCTCTCACAAAATCTTCCTTTCTAATCTCCAGTATTCTATTCTTTAATTCCCTTGTTTTTATGCACCGAATATAACCACCCGATTCATGGCCAATCCCCCACTGTGGGTATGCGCCACAACCACTCAGGTCAACAACAACACAAGTGGTGGAGTGTGATTTGATTCCCACGTCCTCTTGCTATCCTCGTTCCCCTGGAGCTCCAGTCCGGTAGTCGTTTGCTCTCGCCAAACACGGTGATGGCAGAAAACAATCCATCCACCAGTGCTACTATACCACCTCTGCTCAGCCAGCTGGGCCTACCTGGACCGTGAACGAGCACTGCAACAAAGCAAGCGACGTCAACCATTGGGACGACACGCACAAACTATACGGTATGCCGCTTTTTACCTCACCGAAGTTGCGAAGACGTGGTTCTTTAACCACGAAAGTGACTTTTAGGACTGGCAATCATTCACCCAGCAATTTCGCCAGATATTCGGCATGTCCCCTGGACGCTCCGAAGTCGCGAAACAGAAGCTCGCAGCGTGCATACAAGAACAGGACTAGTCCTATACATCCTACATTGAGGACGTCCTCGCTCTCTGCCGCCGCGCACAGAGTGACATGGCGGAAGCTGACCACGTTCGCCACATACTGAAGGACATCAACACAGTCGCCTTCAATGCTCTCGTCATTCAGAGCCCAAACAGCGTTGGTGATATCACAGCATGCCAACGTCTTGACCCGATCCGGTCCCTGCGGCAGCCACGTGCCTCTTGCGACACTTGTTTCAACGGTGATGCTTAGTTGCGAGCGCTGATAGCAACTCTCATCAGGGAGGAACTTCACGGACATCTTTCTGGACCTGCGACGCTTGCAGCCGTTCGCCCGCTCCTTCTGGACTGCGTCACATCATCAACGACGAACTGGCGTCGATGACAAACGCCGAAATTGGTAAGTCTATACTGGACCATTTCGTCCGCCAATTAAGTTATGCCGAAATTGCCTCCCGTCCTACCTCGACCGTTCAGTCTCCACCTGCAGAAGCTTACCGCGACCCCGTATAGCTTCGCTGGCAGCGAATACTCCTGCAGAACCGTGCTACTCTCCGTGGTGGTCGTCGCGCCCTGTTTGCTTCTACTGCGGTATTCGCGAACACATTTCTCACTACTGCCGTCGGCGTCATCAAGATGAAAGGCGGGGCTACGCTACCTTTGAGCGAGACAGGGCACCTGGGTTTGATTTCTATATATGTTCCCGGGCGTCAGCCAGATGAAAGGCGAGGCTACGCCACCTTTGAGCGAGACAGGGCACCTGGGCTTGATTCCTACGTTCCCGGACCGTACACAACATCTTCTGGTCGCTCCCCCTCACCTTCCCAGGACATGGCTAGAGCTTCCCGATCGCCCCGGCGTCGCTCTCCTTCACCTTATACCACCGTTCCTCACCGCCCTTGCGTGCTGCTTCCCATGTTATGGACACCCGTTCGGAAAACTAGAAGCTGCAGTTTTTGGAGGAGAAACTGCATCGTATCGGACTATCCCAAGTCCTCCGGCTCGCCCCGCCAATTTACTGTCGGTTTGTGTGAAAGGTGTTTCTGTCGACGCCCTTGTAGATACTGGAGCCGCTATACTTCTGTTATCCATCATGAAGTGTGCTTCCGTCTGCGAAAAGTGCAAACGCCGTATGTAATTGGTCCGGTTCTCTGTGGTGCCAATGACGTTCCCATTTGTGCTACCGGACAGTGCACAGCTCGCGTTCTGATAGACGGTACTCGTCATCATGTACAACTCGCGGTGCTTTCGACGAGCGCTCATCAGGTGATGTTAGGACGGGAATTCCTGTCTGCTGCTTTTGCACTAATTTCTTGCGGCGACGGATAAACATCAGCGACACCGAGACTTATTCCGTTTTCGATTTCCCGTGTCCCAACCTCATTGCAGCAGTGGATTTTGTTCACTCTTCTACGAAGAGTGGACACTCTTCTACGTGTTCTGAAATGGTCAACCTGTCTTTGTTATCTGGATGGCGTCATCGTTTTCTCGCCCAGCTTTGACAGCCACTTCCCTCGTCTGTCGGCCATTCTCGACATATTTCGGCGTTCTGGCCTCCAGCTCAATTCATCTAAGTGTACCTTTGGGCGCCGCCAGATCAAATTACTTGGACACCTAGTCGACGCTACTGGCGTACAACCGGACCCTGACAAGGTCCGTGCCGTCCGCGACTTCCCGGTTCCACGGTCCACGCAAGAAGTACGCAGCTTTATTGGGCTCTGCTCTTACTTTCGCCGCTTTGTTCTCAACTTCGCGGACATTGCTCGACCCCTCATGGACCTACTCAAAAAGGATGCGGCCTTTTCTTGGGGCGCGGAACAAGCGACTTCCTTTGCGTCGTTGATTTCTGCCCTCACTTCACCACCTGTGCTGGTTCATTTTGACCCGGCTGCTAGAACAGAACTTCGCACCGACGCAAGCGGCCATGGCATTGGTGCTATCCTCGCCCAAACACAGAACGAAGTCAACCGTGTGATCGCGTATGCTAGTCGTCTTCTGTCACCGTCGGAGAAGAATTACACCATTACTGAGCGGGAGTGCCTAGCTCTCGTCTGGGCTGTCGCGAAATTCCGTCCGTGCCTATATGGACGGCCGTTCGTGGTCATAACAGACCACCATGCGCTCTGCTGGCTCTCGACACTTAAAGACCCCACAGGAAGGCTCGGCCGTTGGGCATTACGGTTACAGGAGTACACGTTCTCGGTAGTCTCATGACACGTCCTCGTCCAGTTTCATGACGCCCCCACTTCCGGGCACTTAGGCGTCTCGAGAACTTATGATCGCATACGACGACGGTTTTTCTGGAAGGGCCTTCATCGGTCCTTTCGCCGCTACGTAACATCTTGTGACCTGTGTCAGCGTCGCAAGAAACCTGCGACCCAACCTGCTGGTCTACTTCAGCCAATTGACGTTCCAACCGAGCCCTTTTATCGAGTGGGCCTGGACTTGCTCGGTCCCTTTCCAATTTCCACGAAAGGCAACAAATGGATTGCAGTCGCTACGGAGTATACCACTCGATATGCAATTACTCGAGCGTTGCCAACCAGCTGCGCCACAGACGTAGCCGACTTCCTACTGTATGACGTCATCCTCCAACATGGTGCTCCACGTCACCTGCTCACAGATCGCGGTCGCTGCTTCCTCTCTCGTGTGGTTGACGATCTACTTCGATCATGTGCTACTCACCACAACTTCACGACCTCATATCACCCTCAAACCAATGGACTCACCGAACGCCTAAACCGTACACTGACCGACATGCTTTCCATGTACGTTTCCGATGACCACCACGATTGGGACGTTGCGCTTCCGTTCGTCACATTTGCATACAACTCATCGCGTCATGAAACTGCCGGCTACTCACCCTTCTATCTTCTCTTTGGACGTCATCCCTTACTACCCTTTGACACCTTGCTCCCTTCTGATCCAGCCTCCCCGTCCACGACTTCCTATGCGCAAGATGCCATCACGCGTGCACTCGTCGCGCGCACAGTCGCCCGCGCTCGACTCTCGTCATCGCAGACCGCACAGAAGGCCACTTACGATCGTCGACACCGGGATACTGATTTTCCACCGGGCTCTCTCGTCCTCCTCTGGCTCCCATCTCGTCGTGTCGGCCTTTGTGAAAAGTTAATGTCGAGGTACGTCGGGCCCTACCGCGTGCTGCGCCAGGTGACTCCTGTCACCTATGAGATATCTCCCATGGCATCCACCTCATCGACTGCCGCCCCACGAAGTGACATCGTACATGTTTCCCGCCTCAAACACTACAACTGTGATAACCCATTTTGACCACAACAAGCACCGGGACGGTGCTTCATCGGCCGGGGATAATGTCACGAGCCATGGCAAAGACAAAGACGTTGTAGTGGGGCTGGGTCAGAGGCTCTTCTGTCAGACTGAAACCTGCTGGAACCTGTGCGCTCTGTGCGCTCTGCGCAGTCTTGACTAGACAAGCGCTAGCCGTTTACTGGTAATTAAATACTCCCCGTAACAATATTATCGCACCAGACGAAGAACGTATTCTCACCGTCGAGTCAAGAGACATTTTCGACGGAGACGCATTGCTTGTACCTTCTCAGCGCTGCATTTCTCGAGGACTCGCCATCGCCTCTTGCTTGGTCCGGTTCTCGAGTGGCTATGCCAGCCTCGCAGCATTTAACACGACTCCTGAGCCTCTACTACTGCCGGAAGGGTCTACTGTCGCCAACCTCGCTGACGCTGCGCCGGTATGTGTCGTCAGTGTTTCAGCTGCCTCGTCTTTCACGCATTGTACGCCTGCAGAAGGCCACTCTTGTGCTATTAAGGCCACCTTGAGGAAAGATCTCAATCCGACCGAGACCAATGCACTCCTCACCATTTTAATCAAGCACGAAGCTTCTTTTGACGTTTCTTCGCGAGGCCCGAGTTAGACCACTGTAACTATACTCATCGAATTGAAACAGACGGCTCTCGCATCATTCGCCTCGCCCGTACCGTGTGTCACCTACGGAGCGAAAAGTTATAGAACAAGAAGTGAACGACATGCTCACACGCAACATTATAAGGCCTACAGCAAGCCCTTGGTCTTCTCGTGTTGTTCTTGTTAAAAAAAAAGTCAGTTTCGCCCTAAAAGGCGAAGCATCAATTGCGATAGCAAATTAGTAGAGACCTATACGCCAACACAGCAGCGAAAGATGAAAGACGCGAGCCGCGAACGGCGGAGTTACAGTGGCGGAGTGACGTGGGCGCAGGAAACTGGTTTCATGCGGACCCGCCCGACCGCTCGATGCGTACTCGTATCTGGTCACAGCCGGACCGCTGGTTTCGTACTATCGTCTGCTCGCGCTTGTTTGATTTGCTTGGCTTGGTCTCGTTCTTGCTTGTTTCGATTGTCACGGTTTGCCCTTGCTTGGTAATGTGATTGTATGCCCTGTTTTGGGAAACTGTTACGTGACTCATACACACCTCTTTCTGCAATTATAGCACACTAACATTATTTTTAGGGCTGAATAATGTGCAGCTTTATTTTAATTACGTTATGGATTAAATTACCTTCCCTCCAGATTTTAGTGTCGTTGCTGGTGCTTTCACACGAAAACGACGGTAGGTAACAAACGAGCAATTTTAAATGGTGAAGACAAATTGTGAAGGGTTACAGCCAGGCCAGCTTGTTCTTTTTACTGTATTTCTGCAGTGTCAATACACGTTGGGAGGAAAGTAACGTAAAAGTAAGGGATTACTTTTGAGTAATTGTTTAATTACTTTTGGGGGCTTTTTTTCTTCTTCTCTAACGTGTACAAATATAGCCTATGCCTCCTGAAAGTGGCTTTCCCTCAGAGCTTCGTCGTCCAGTGGCAGAGCTTTGCAAATATTACGGGGGCAAATTTGTGGCGAAAATCTCGAGTAATATTTAGCGTTGTCACGGACATACCTGGTGCGTGTGCAACTGTTGTATGCGTTTCGCATTGGAACAGCCCTTTGATCATAGGCACACGCGTGCGAGCACCGCGTCTACCGGGGCGGTGGGAGCAGGCAAGAACGCGGCACCAAAATACGAAGTCGTGCTCGAATTAGAGCTCTGGCTCCTTTGTGAGCTGTGTAATGATATTTAGGTCTGATTTTTGATTAAGATTTTACCCACCCCGTGAGGTGAGTGGGCCGATCCCGGAGGCAGTGCAATACAAATATAGCCTACGCCTCCTGAAAGTGGCTTTCCCGCACAGCTTCGGCGTCCAGTGGCAGAGCTTTGCAAATATTACGGGGGGCAAATTTGTGGCGAAAATCTCGAGTAATAAATATATATCGTTGTCACGGACATACGTGGTGCGCGTGTAACTGTTGTATGTGTTTCGCATTGGAACAGCCCTTTGACCATGTGCACTCGCGTGCGAGAACCGCGTCTACCGGGGCGGTGGGAGCAGGCAAGAACGCGGCACCAAAATACGAAGCCGTGCTCCAATTAGAGCTCTGGCTTCTTTGTGAGCTGTGTAATGATATTTAGGTCTGATTTTTGATTAAGATTTTACCCACCCCGTGGGGTGAGTGGGCCGATCCCGGAGGCAGTGCAATACCGGGCCAACCCGTGGCGGAGGTGAAGCAAGCTTCAAGCACTCCGCCCCATTCCAAAAATAAGTTTAATATCTTGGGTCCAAATAGGACCCGTATCAGATATTAGGCTGATAATAACAGATACTGTTTAGAAAAAGTTTATTTACACTATGTACATGAATTTACTAAAGTAGTCATATGTACGAGCTTGTGTACACATATTATACATAACTAGACACTAAAACGCTGTGCTCACAGATTGCACATAGGTATAAAGTCTATAGCTATGCACACAAATAATATACGATACAATTATACAATAATACAATACAATCATACAATATAAAATGAACACTTTGCTTGTGCGATTATCGAGAACATTTTAATACCAGGAGTAGAAATTTCAAAATGGAAGCAAAGACTGTTGGAAAGTGACTATTATCGCCACTCTGGGCGGAAGATTAAGTGGACTCGCCCGTTTTTAACCGTAACAAATGGGCACGACCAGTGGCGGAGAAACTCGCACTCTCCAAGAAAAAAGAGTTCCTAGGAAGCTAATCATCTCCCGCCTCAGGCGGCCCATGATAGGCCATATTGCACGGCGGCGACAGTTGCCCGCGACTGCTTCACATCGATTGCGCCATAGGCTGAACAGGGCTGCTACCACCAGAAGGCCCGCGAAACGTCCGCGCGGAAACCTTCCAGCTGCCACAAAGTCCCGTACGGCCTGGCCTCTGAACCCTGCATGGACGGCGCGCCAAAATACTCGTGCGACAACACACTCGATTGTTGCGTGTCTGTTAGTTTCTATCGATATGCAGTTGGGGCATGTGGAGCTACGTACCACTCCCCAACGCTCAAGCCTGTCCCGAGTTGGAAGTAGTCCCCAGCCCAGTCTCCCAAAAAAGTCACGAAGGTGGCCAGGCAGCGTGGTCGTGGCCATGCGCCTCCATTGGAGTCTGTGCGCTACGGGACGCCGGTCAGGGGGTATCAATGGAAACAGGACAGCGCCCATTATTTCTACGACCTAATCAGTAACAATGTCGATGCCCGGACACGTATCCGACAGGTGTCTGCTGAAGGCTACGCTTGTCTTGCATATTGCAGGCATGTCCGCCGACTGAGGTCCTCGATTTACCGGGCTCGTTGGAAGCAAAACTCTTAATGAGGTGCCAAGGAAGTACTTGGCAAGAGTTTGTGCCGGAGTGTCATCATTTGCTAAGTTTCGTCTTATAGTGCGTAGTAAAAGTATAGAGGCTGTGACTGAAACATTCGGGAAGGAGAAGCCACCGCGTTCGCGGGGCTGCCCCAACGCCGGTCGCGCCAATAGTTCGGTACCACCCGCCCAGAAAAAGGAGTTGGCACTGCTTTGCAAACTCCTCAATACTCGGAGAGGTGGTTTAGCTACATGACAAATATACCATACGCTTCCTAAGAAGACTGCCTGAATCAAATATCGCCTTTCAAGTAGAGGAAAATCAAAATCCCGGGCTGCCTCAACATTGCTTTTGAATGTGTTCACGACAGGAGTCCACATGCCATCACAGATGCCCCTTGATGTATAGGAGATTCCCAAGATTTTAATTACGGGATGCCACTGATGTGGTGAAGCGATATGAAGTCGTGCACTTGGAGCTCCAATAAAGAAATATTTACTTTTTGAATAATTAAGTTTTGCACCAGATAATGATGCGTATTCCTGGAAGACATTGAGGGCATATAAAACCGATTGTTCATTGTGGGCAAACAGTGTAATATCGTCAGCATACGCTGTTACTTTTACAAAGGAGTTACCAGGGAGCGGCAGGCCCCTAATGTGCGGATGACGCTCTATAGCTATTAAATATGGTTCCAAAGATAAAATAAACAACACTGGAGAAAGTGGGCATCCTTGACGGACACCTCGTGTTACACGGAAAGGTTTGCTTTCCTTCGAATCTAGTAGCAAAGTGCTTTCTATATTGGCATAAATTGCTTTAATCAGTTGAACAATGTTTTGGGGGAATCCGAATGCATCTAGCATGCCAAATATATATTCATGTTCTAAGTAATCAAATGCTTTTTCTTGATCCAAAGAAACTAACAGACCTTGAGCGCGGCGACTTATCGTATATTGCATGATGTCACGTGTGACACAAGAGTGACTGTGAATTTCTCGGCCCGGAACGGAGCACACCTGGTGCCACGAAATAAGCGATGGAAGTAGCTTGCTAAGTCGACGTACAATTATGCCAGTTAAAAGTTTATAATCAACGTTTAGCAATGTTATGGGTCGCCAGTCTTCGGGGCTCGTTGACGTGGGGCTATTCTTAGGCAGAAGTGTTATGCGTCCCTCGCGGAAGGAAAGCGGTAAGGTGCATTCTTCAAAGCATCGCCCTAGAACTCTCGTCAATAGGGGTCCAATGGCATCCCAAAACTCCAAGTAGAACTCTACTGGGAGACCGTCTGGGCCTGGGGCCGATCCACGCTTCATTTGATCCATGCAGCGTTCTTTTTATCTCGTCTCTGGAGGGGGGAGTAAGGAGCGTATCATAGGATTCACGGTAGTCGCGTGGCAAAGCGTTCAGTAGGGGATGCGCGGATATTCGGGCAGCGTTTCTGGTGAGCGTCGACTGAGCCATATCGCGGAAATGCTCAACAATGTCGTGAAAATCTCGAGAACCGGCATCAGCCAAAGCGTTAGAGTCCAAGGAGTAGGCCGGTGATCCCGCTAGACGGATTATTGCGCGTCTTGCGTAGCGAAGCACCTCGGGGTGCGCACACGGCGAACGCCTGCAGCGCCAAGCGGCAGCTGACAGCGACGAAGCGCGCACCAGACGCTGGTAGCGTTCCACGAGTTCCTCCCCCCAAGCGTACATAACGGCCGTCGGGTGTGGACTGCGTTGGGCAATGCGTATCTTCGCCACTAGCCCCGCCATTTCCTGGGACACGCGAGCCCGGAGCGCTCGCCCAGACGCACTACAGTGATGACGCCACTGCACCTTAAGTCCATCCCAGTCATCCGGCTCGGCACCTACAAGCGACGCCGTCACAGCCCGTACCAATCCGTTTTTAGACTGAACGTCATGCAGGACGCGGCAGTCGAGACGCCATGGACCTCTAGATGACGATATGCCTGTGGGTAGCCGTAATGCCAACTGAAAAGGGCGGTGATCGCTAACATACACTTGCGATGGTGGGAGCGAACGGACATCGGCAATACGGACACAGCCTAACAGACATCGTGGTACATAGGCCCTGTCTAACCGACTGGATTATGCCCAGCGTCTCCATGTCCACGCATACGTGTTTCCATGAAGCACTTCATAGGCGTCAGAAAGCGCAAACTGCTGCACCAGGCGACCTAACTCTTTGGCGTTGCCATTTGGCCTGCCCCTGCCAGGGCCCTGGACATCTACGTCCGAATCGAGCACACAATTGAAATCGCCCAAAAGAATTACCTGGGGTGAATCAAGAAAATATACATCTAGAGATTGGAAAAAAACTGTTGGATTTTATAGACTGTGCCGGACCATGAATGCACAGGAATCTTAAGTGTAATGATTGAAAAACACAATCGAACGCCAGCACGATTGCAGCGTTCAGCAGGTATGTCCACGGGACGCGGTGCTTCATCCAGTATTACATTCTCGTGGTTCTCGGGATCCGGGCTCGCAGGAGACGCTGCCGGCGTTTCAGCTGCTGGCACCTGTACAGCATCTTCCTGGGTGGGAGCTAACGAGGCCGACGAAATGTTGGGCAGGTCAGGTTCGTGCGTGCTAGACTGAAGCGGTGGAAAGTTCTTGGACGCCGCCTCCGAGTAGGTACGCCGCAGCGAGCAAGCCACGGTCGCATGCGGGTCTCCACAGCGGCGGCACGGCAGAACGCAGCCCTTAAAGACGTGGCCGTAGATGCCGCACCTTGCGCAGAACGGAGCCGTACACTGCATCCTGAAGTGGCCCGATGACCCGCACCGCCGGCAGACCCGCTGCATTCCCCTGTAGTCGCAGGTCACCCGGTGGCCCGCCACTCTGAGGTAGTTAGGCACAGGAGAGCCAGGCTTCATTCCGATGCGCACGTAGCGCGTTCCGGTGGTGAAGGTGGGACGTGAGCCCATCAGGCCTCGACTGATGTTAATCACCATGCCGTATGGGGCCAGCGCTTGAGCGAGGGTATCGCTGGAGACGCGGCACGGAAGAAACATGACGATCACCTGGGTGACCTGCGGGCTCAGGGGTACGATGGAGACGCGTTCCTCCCCGATGACCAGGCTGTCGCCGTCCACTATTTTCGCCATGGCGGCTTCGCTTTTCACGGTTACTTGGTAGTTGCATAGAGAAAGGAATTCAACAAGAGGGGACACTCTCATAGGGCCCAGCAGCCGAATTGACTGCAGCGTGCCAAGCGGTCGGTGTCGATCACTTACATCACTTCCGGTTTCGGTTTTGGGCGCGCGTATTTTGAACGCAAGCTAGCACGCCGGCTGTGCCCCCCCCCCCCCCCCCCCCTCCTTTTTTTTGCTCTTCGTGCAGAATCGGTTTATTATTTAGTAAAAATAATTGCGAACGATCTCGTAAAGTCCCATCGAATCTGTGCCACGTGCAATTTCACAAAGTAGACGCAAGACCTTTTGTGCAATGAGGAAATATTTATTTTGCTTTATATAAAAGCTCGTTCCGTGCTTTTTGTGCGTTCATCCAACGTTGTGACACCAGCAGGTAAGGCAGTGGTTCCTGTATGAAGCTCCACCGGACGGCACCAGCTGAAAAATAAGTAAATTACAAGCATGTTACATTTGCAAGCACGTAACAGCATGTTACAAGCATGAGTCATTTTGGTATTTAGACATAGGCATACTGCGTGTAGAGGCGAAACGTGCGAAAGCGGTGAATGGGCGGCATTACAAACAAAAGCAATTCGCTTTTACATACATGGCGTAGAAAATACCCGACTCATCCCAAACATATATGAAAACATCTGATTTCCAAGCGTTCCCCCATTTCCGGGAATTATTTCCTGCACTTTGGCAGCACAAATACACGAGCGACTTCGCGTTTCCAAAACTTGGCCTCGGGCGACGCGACGGTACGCTACATACATAGAGACGGACGCAACGGGCACTCAATACAAATGCGTGGGTGCAATGCCTTTTTTCAGTCCTTTAGAAGACGTAATTTTCGAATTACAAGTTTCTGATATGTTCGTCGGCGTTATCTTTCGCGCGTTCTGCCGGCGCCAGCAGCACACCTCATGTTATCACTCTTGGCAATCGCCCATCGCGTTTTCAACAGGCGTGAGTACCGAAAGAAGGTATATGTTGTTGCCGAGCCACAAAAAACGTCACAGACTTGTCCCTGTAAGATTCATTACACGCCAAACTAACTTTATCACCACGGCCGAGCTGCTTATCGCTAACTGCGTCACAGCGCGCTGTGCGGCCAGCGTGCCTCAGAAGTACCCCAGAAAGTAACGAAATTACTTTTCAGTAATGCCTGGCGTCAGAGAAAGCGGCACAAACTTCTCCTAGCAAGATGCACTAGACTACGCACCACGGGCGAGTTCTCGCTAACTGCGACACGGCGCCCTGTGCGGCAAATGTGGCTCAAAAACCGAAATAAGTTACCATAATCCTCTAGGAAGCGTCGGAAACATGTCTCAGCACGATTCATTAACTCAAAATAACTGCACCAGGATGGCTGAGCTGTTTTTCGCTAACTGCGTCTTAAGTCTCGGCCCCGTGCCGTAAGCCTAATTGCGTCGTAGATTGTGAAACAAGATTTCTCACCTTGCCGTAGTTCAATAGTGCAGTGGTGTCTTTTCCCAGTGCAGAAGGAACGCAAGAATACGCCGAGAGCCCAATAAACCAGGTTACATTTAAAAAAGAAAAAAGGAGTCAGACGGGTCGCCGCGCGCGAGCGCTCAAACGCGCGCGCAGCCATCCTCGATGGCTTCGGAGGAGTGTGTGTCTGGCGGATGACGCATGTATCTGGCGCGTCATTGACCTGTGGCTAGGTAAGGCAAGGAAAATAAGTCGCAAAGCTTAAGTTCATTTATACGCAAAACGTTTTAGTTTTTGCGGCAAAGAATTAAAAAAAATAAATCAATGCCTGTTAACTTAAGTTCACTTTCTTTTTTTTTTCGATGCTCGCGTCAGCTAACGTTCGGTGTCAAAAGTATAGCGTGACGTATGGTGACGTGTTTCCTGTTGCCAGTTTTTGCCGAGTGTCCCCTCTTGTTGAATTTCTTTCTCTATGGTAGTTGCGTCCACCGAAGTGCTGGACGCAGTATACCTCTTCCAAGGATACTATTGAAGCCTTCGCGTCAACGTCGCGTCGCGTCGCGTCAAGCCGTCGCGTCGGAAGTCTGAAGAGCAAGTCGTGGCTAATGCAAGTCGTACTCTTTCCTTTGCGGAAGCGCTTGCTGCACACTCGAGTTGTAGCCGATGGCTGCTTGCCAGTTCAAAGTTTCGCGATACAAGCTTCATGCAGCTTCTTGTCCGGCGGGTACGTGCGAAGGCTGCCACCGGGCTCCGTTGCGTACGCGTATGGCACTGCGGCACCGAGCAGTATAGCCTACCATGTTACACGCCTTCAAAGGCAGCCACTACCCATATATGGTGCTTTCAAGTGATGTCGAGCAGACACCCGGAGCGCAGGCGGGACTTTCAACTTTCGTTTTCAGCTGACGCGGCCGCTGTGTCCAAGTGATCCCTCATACCGCCTCACATGGAGGAAGAAGCTTTTTTCTTCTTTTCAGCTTTTCCAGTGGTGGAGCTCGCCCCCAATAATGGCCCGTTCCTTCCGGCGAACGTCGGCGGCAACCGAGCTACAGTGTACTAGTACACTGTAACCGAGCGAACGAACACAACAGCGAACCATTGTTAAAAGCGCAACAATGGTTCGCGTGTGGTGTTGCGCTTTTAACAATGGTTCCTATGTCTAAACACCAACTAGCCCAACAGTCAACTCTTTTACAACGGCGAAAGATGAAAGACGCCAGCCGCGAACGGCGGAGTTACAGTGGCGGAGTGACGTGGGCGCAGGAAACTGGTTTCATGCGGACCCGCCCGACCGCTCGATGCGTACTCGTATCTGGTCTCAGCCGGACCGCTGGTTTCGTACTATCGTCTGCTCGCGCTTGTTTGATTTGCTTGGCTTGGTCTCGTTCTTGCTTGTTTCGATTGTCACGGTTTGCCCTTGCTTGGTAATGTGATTGTATGCCCTGTTTTGGGAAACTGTTACGTGACTCATATACACCTCTTTCTGAAATTATAGCACACTAACATTATTTTTAGGGCTGAATAATGTGCAGCTTTATTTTAATTACGTTATGGATTAAATTACCTTCCCTCCAGATTTTAGTGTCGTTGCTGGTGCTATCACACGAAAACGACGGTAGGTAACAAACGAGCAATTTTAAATGGTGAAGACAAACAAATTGTGAAGGGTTACAGCCCAGGCCAGCTTGTTCTTTTTACTGTTTTTCTGCAATGTCAATACACGTTGGGAGGAAAGTAACGTAAAAGTAAGGGATTACTTTTGAGTAATTGTTTAATTACTTTTGGGTTTTTTTTCTTCTTCTCTAACGTGTACAAATATAGCCTATGCCTCCTGAAAGTGGCTTTCCCGCAGAGCTTCGTCGTCCAGTGGCAGAGCTTTGCAAATATTACGGAGGCAAATTTGTGGCGAAAATCTCGAGTAATATTGAGCGTTGTCACGGACATACGTGGTGCGCGTGCAACCGTTGTATGTGTTTCGCATTGGAAACAGCCCTTTGACCACATACACTCGCATGCGAGAACCGCGTCTACCGGGGCGGTGGCAAGAACGCGGCACCAAAATACGAAGCCGTGCTCGAATTAGAGCTCTGGCTCTTTTGTGGGCCGTGTAATGATATTTAGGTCTGATTTTCGATTAAGATTTTACCCACCCCGTGGGGTGAGTGGGCCGATCCCGGAGGCAGTGCAATACCGGGCCAACCCGTGGCGGAGGTGAAGCAAGCTTCAAGCACTCCGCCCCATTCCAAAAATAAGTTTAATATCTTGGGTCCAAATAGGACCCGTATCAGATATTAAGCTGATAAGAACAGATACTGTTTAGAAAAATTTTATTTACACTATGTACATGGGTTTACTAAAGTAGTCATATGTACGAGCTTGTGTACACATATTATACATAACTAGACACTATAACGCTGTGCTCACAGATTGCACATAGGTATAAACTCTATAGCTATGTACACAGATAATATAAGATACAATTATACAATAATACAATACAATTATACAGTATAAAATGAACACTTTGCTTGTGCGATTATCGAGAACACTTTAATACCAGGAGTAGAAATTTCAAAATGGAAGCAAAGACTGTTGGAAAGTGACTATTATCGCCACTCTGGGCGGAAGATTAAGTGGACTCGCCCGTTTTTAACCGTAACAAATGGGCACGACCAGTGGCGGAGAAACTCGCACTCTCCAAGAAAAAAGAGTTCCTCTGAGAGAAAGCTCATCATCTCCCGCCTCGATCAGGCGGCCCATGATAGGCCATATTGCACGGCGGCGACAGTTGCCCGCGACTGCTTCACATCGATTGCGCCATAGGCTGAACAGGGCTGCTACCACCAGAAGGCCCGCGAAACGTCCGCGCGGAAACCTTCCAGCTGCCACAAAGTCCCGTACGGCCTGGCCTCTGAACCCTGCATGGACGGCGCGCCAAAATACTCGTGCGACAACACACTCGATTGTCTGTTAGTTTCTATCGATATGCAGTTGGGGCATGTGGAGCCACGTACCACTCCCCAACGCTCAAGCCTGTCCCGAGTTGGAAGTAGTCCCCAGCCCAGTCTCCCAAAAAAGTCACGAAGGTGGCCAGGCAGCGTGGTCGTGGCCATGCGCCTCCATTGGAGTCGGTGCGCTACGGGACGTCGGTCAGGGGGTATCAATGGAAGCAGGACAGCGCCCATTATTTCTACGACCTTATCAGTAACAATGTCGACGCCCGGACACGTATCCGACAGGTGTCTGCTGAAGGCTACGCTTGTCTTGCATATTGCAGGCATGTCCGCCGACTGAGGTCCACGATTTACCGGGCTCGTTGGAAGCAATACTCGCAATGACGTGCCCAGGAAGTACTTGGCAAGAGTTTGTGCCGGAGTGTCATCATTTGCTAAGTTTCGTCTTATAGTGCGTAGTAAAAGTATAGAGGCTGTGACTGAAACATTCGGGAAGGAGAAGCCACCGCGTTCGCGGGGCTGCCCCAACGCCGGTCGCGCCAATAGTTCGGTACCACCCGCCCAGAAAAAGGAGTTGGCACTGCTTTGCAAACTCCTCAATACTCGGAGAGGTGGTTTAGCTACATGACAAATATACCATACGCTTCCTAAGAAGACTGCCTGAATCAAATATCGCCTTTCAAGTAGAGGAAAATCAAAATCCCGGGCTGCCTCAACATTGCTTTTGAATGTGTTCACGACAGGAGTCCACATGCCATCACAGATGCCCCTTGATGTATAGGAGATCCCCAAGATTTTAATTACGGGATGCCACTGACGTGGTGAAGCGATATGAAGTCGTGCACTTGGAGCTCCAATAAAGAAATATTTACTTTTAAATAATTAAGTTTTGCACCAGATAATGATGCGTATTCCTGGAAGACATTGAGGGCATATAAAACCGATTGTTCATTGTGGGCAAACAGTGTAATATCGTCAGCATACGCTGTTACTTTTACAAAGGAGTTACCAGGGAGCGGCAGGCCCCTAATGTGCGGATGACGCTCTATAGCTATTAAATATGGTTCCAAAGATAAAATAAACAACACTGGAGAAAGTGGGCATCCTTGACGGACACCTCGTGTTACACGGAAAGGTTTGCTTTCCTTCGAATCTAGTAGCAAAGTGCTTTCTATATTGGCATAAATTGCTTTAATCAGTTGAACAAAGTTTTGGGGGAATCCGAATGCATCTAGCATGCCAAATATATATTCATGTTCTAAGTAATCAAATGCTTTTTCTTGATCCAAAGAAACTAACAGACCTTGAGCGCGGCGACTTATCGTATATTGCATGATGTCACGTGTGACACAAGAGTGACTGTGAATTTCTCGGCCCGGAACGGAGCACACCTGGTGCCACGAAATAAGCGATGAAAGTAGCTTGCTAAGTCGACGTACAATTATGCCAGTTAAAAGTTTATAATCAACGTTTAGCAATGTTATGGGTCGCCAGTCTTCGGGGCTCGTTGACGTGGGGCTATTCTTAGGCAGAAGTGTTATGCGTCCCTCGCGGAAGGAAAGCGGTAAGGTGCATTCTTCAAAGCATCGCCCTAGAACTCTCGTCAATAGGGGTCCAATGGCATCCCAAAACTCCAAGTAGAACTCTACTGGGAGACCGTCTGGGCCTGGGGCCGATCCACGCTTCATTTGATCCAGCGTTCTTTTTATCTCGTCTCTGGAGGGGGGAGTAAGGAGCGTATCATAGGATTCACGGTAGTCGCGTGGCAAAGCGTTCAGTAGGGGATGCGCGGATATTCGGGCAGCGTTTCTGGTGAGCGTCGACTGAGCCATATCGCGGAAATGCTCAACAAAGTCGTGAAAATCTCGAGAACCGGCATCAGCCAAAGCGTTAGAGTCCAAGGAGTAGGCCGGTGATCCCGCTAGACGGATTATTGCGCGTCTTGCGTAGCGAAGCACCTCGGGGTGCGCACACGGCGAACGCCTGCAGCGCCAAGCGGCAGCTGACAGCGACGAAGCGCGCACCAGACGCTGGTAGCGTTCCACGAGTTCCTCCCCCCAAGCGTACATAACGGCCGTCGGGTGTGGACTGCGTTGGGCAATGCGTATCTTCGCCACTAGCCCCGCCATTTCCTGGGACACGCGAGCCCGGAGCGCTCGCCCAGACGCACTACAGTGATGACGCCACTGCACCTTAAGTCCATCCCAGTCATCCGGCTCGGCACCTACAAGCGACGCCGTCACAGCCCGTACCAATCCGTTTTTAGACTGAACGTCATGCAGGACGCGGCAGTCGAGACGCCATGGACCTCTAGATGACGATATGCCTGTGGGTAGCCGTAATGCCAACTGAAAAGGGCGGTGATCGCTAACATACACTTGCGATGGTGGGAGCGAACGGACATCGGCAATACGGACACAGCCTAACAGACATCGTGGTACATAGGCCCTGTCTAACCGACTGGATGATGCCCCGCGTCTCCATGTCCACGCATACGTGTTTCCATGAAGCAGTTCATAAGCGTCAGAAAGCGCAAACTGCTGCACCAGGTGACCTAGCTCTCTGGCGTTGCCATTCGGTCTGCCCCTGCCAGGGCCCTGGACATCTGCGTCCGAATCAAGCACACAATCGAAATCGCCCAAAAGAATTACCTGGGGTGAATCGAGAAAATATACATCTATTGGTTGGACAAAACTGTTGGATTTTGTAAACTGTGCCGGACCATGAATGCACAGGAATCTTAAGCGTAGTGAGTGAAAAACACAGTCGAACTCCAGCATGCGTCCGAGCGCGTCGAAACATACGTGATGGTCACGCAACAGATTACGGTTTAAGCACAAGCACTCCGACACCGCTCGAACGCGTGGTGGCGTACGAAAAGAAGCAATCAATATTGAAAGCTCGTTTAAACTTCAGGACATCGCTTAATTTAAAAAAAGTTCGTTTCTTGCAGGAAGAGGAGGTCGCAGGCCGACGAACCGGCGAGGGCCACCACCTCTGCCTGCTTTTGGACGCTACGAAATCCATGTACATTAAAAGTTATCACCCGCAGGTTAAGATCCATAATGATTAAAATTCCGAGAAGGTACCTTTAACTGCTCAGGGGCGAGTTCAATTGAGCCGCAGTGGGCGCAGACGTTCAGCAGGTATGTCCTCGGGACACGGTGCTTCAGCCGGTAGTACTCTCTCGTGGTTCTCGGGATCAGGGCTCGCAGGAGACGCTGCTGGCGTTTCAGCTGGTGGCACTTGTACAGCGTCTTCCTGAGTGGAAGCCAACGAGGCCGACGAAATGCTAGGCAGGTCAGGTTCGTGCGTACTGGACTGAAGCGGTGGAAAGTTCTTGGACGCCGCCTCCGAGTAGGTACGCCGCAGCGAGCAGGCCACGGTCGCATGCGGGTCTCCACAGCGGCGGCACGGCAGCACGCAGCCCTTAAAGACGTGGCCGTAGGTGCTGCACCTCGCGCAGAACGGAGCCGTACACTGCATCCTGAAGTGGCCCGATGACCCACACCGCCGGCAGACCCGCTGCATTTCCCTGTAGTCGCAGGTCACTCGGTGGCCTGCCACTCTCAGGTAGTTATGCATAGGAGAGCCAGGCTTCATTTCGATGCGTACGTAGCGCGTTCCGGTGGTGACGGTGGGACGTGAGTCCATCGGGCCTCGACTGATGTTAATCACCTTGCCATATGGGGCCAGCGCTTGAGCGAGGGTATCGCTGGAGACGCGGCACGGAAGAAACATGACGATCACCTGGGTGACCTGCGGGCTCAGGGGTACGATGGAGACGCGTTCCTCCCCGATGACGAGGCTGTCGGCGTCGACGATTTTAGCCATGGCGGCTTCGCTTTTTACGGTAACTTGGTAGTTGCGTCCACCGAAGTGCTGGACGCAGTATACCTCTTCCAGGGCTACTATTGAAGCCGTCGCGTCAACGATGTCTTCGGGACCTGCCCCTTCAGGGACGACAACATCGAAGGCGTAGGCCTTCTGGGTCGGCTGGCTGCTCATCTTGCCGACGCCCGCCAACCACAAAAAAGCCGACACTGCGTGGATATGTCCCCGGCCACCAGCAAGCGGTGGCCGAGATGTAGGCTAACGCAAACTATGTGAAATGCACTTCTGTTTAAAAGTGATGCCGACTTTAAGAGGATCGGTGTAAGCTTGGTCTTTGTAAGCTGACTTTTCCTGCGTTCGGTGTTGCGGTGAAGCCCACTGAAACAAAAAATTACACCATCTTCCCGTAGGGAAACCCTGAGGAGTATGCGAAGCAGCCATGGGGTCGACTCAAGGTAGTTTTATCAGCTGTATAAACTTGGACATGCAGCAGCACCAGCAACGCGCAGAACTGATTGTCGACGCCGTTGGCGTTTTGCCCGCGTTCGCACCGAACGCGCGCGGCGTTGGTGACTGTTGCGGGTGCCTCTGGGGCGCCTACCGTCGCGCCTTAAACCTAAGCTGCTTCGCATTATCGCGCGCGAGCCGCAGATGTTGCCATTCGTTGCGGAATCCGGAGAGGAGAGGAGGAATGCCGAGAGGAGAGGAGATGAACTAGGAGAGGAGAGGAGGGGGAGGAGGATGCGCAGTAGGGGTGTGGATGCGGCACGGCGGATGGATGGATGGAGGGAGCTAGGGAGTGACACAGCCCCGACCATAAATTGCCATCTAAAATGCGATGCGAACGTGGCCCGATAACGCTATCGCGTTCCACTCTTAATGGCGAAGCTTAAGCGTCCTCCAATTTTTGTCCTGTCAAAATAATAATCTTGGGCGAAAAGTAGACAATCGCTGAGAGCAAACTATGTGAAATATGTTCAGGTATAACCAAATGAAGCATAACAGAATGAAGCCTCAATAAGCGATCGCACGGGTTCGCAGCGACTGACTGCGCGTCTGCATGCATGTGAGCACACAATGTGTCACTTTCGATGCGAGCGCGTTTTCGCACCGTGCTGCGAGCTTTAGGCTGCAGCATATGAGCGTTTGACAGTACACAAGCAATCATTGATTGCTGCGTGGACGCTATCAGAGCTGTTCAAAAATAATTTCGATATAAAGGGGTTTCGACGCCTACGGAGGCATTATGATGTGCCGTCGCGACGAATCAATATTTTTCAGCGAAGATGTTAAGGGCTTACTCTTCGATGGTCGCCTCCAAGGAGGTTGAAAAAAAAAAAAGATTTTTTTTAACCTCCTTGGTCGCCTCTGGCAATAGAAAAAAAAAAAAAACTCTCAATGGCCGTATGCTGTATGTGTGAGTGAAAGCGCACGAGGGCGAGCAAACGCGACTTCCCAGTGGAAGGGGAGTGGTGGGCGCGGAGGGCATCGAGGCACCCTAGACTGTGCGTGTGCGTGCCCGCTCTCCCACTGCGGCGCATGCGCGCAGCCCTGCTGGCCTCTGCTGCCTGTGCTACAGTGGCTAGCCACTGTACCTGTGACGCGGACTCTCTCTGGGCTCTCGCCCATCTCTCCTCTAACAGTGTCTACCTATGTGCGGACGAGCCCCCTGAACTCTTTCTCTTCTCTTTCCTCTTTACCTCCTACCGTGGTGCAAGAACATTTAGGTGTTGACACTGCGCGCGCGCGAGCGTCCAGAATATGTTCGGCAGCGCGTGGGCGCGCCGAGCAGCTTTGCGGCGAGCCAATAGATGGCGCCGCGGTCAGCGGTCCCAGCTTAGCGGCGCCGGCGGCTTGACATTGATCTGCCTCCCATAAATTTTTGTTCATAGTGGAGTGATTAAAACTCAAAGCGCGAACTAAATTTGTTATTTCAGATTAAAGGATAAGTATACCAGGCTTACTGCTTCGCTATAGCATGAAGGTTCCTTGTGCATGGCGTGAATGACGTGACTCACGTGACGCCCACTCAAGTTGCGCTCGCGCACACAATTTGTTTCGTCGGGTCTAGCCGTTCATCCAAGCATAAAAAAATAAAAACGTTAGCCCATGTGCTACCACAGGATCAGAAGAAAATAGTGACTGCATCGGAAAATGTTGTATTTCATGCTTATTGCTGCTTGCATTCACACTCAGAAAACCGTTCAAGCATCGTTGCGCGAATTCAGTGTGGCCGCGATATAAATTAAGAAATGAAACGGCGCAAACTTGCGATATGCAATGCACGCTAGAGCAAAGTGGCTGTTCATGGCTAGAACTTATGAGAATGCACATCAGCTATGTAAAAACTCTTTCAAATGGGAATTTATTAGGCGGGACGAAGGCAGGCTTAACATAGACCGTGTATATTATTCATATGGCTTTCGTCCATTGAGGACTGAGTGGCTCTTGCAAGATATAAAAAAAAGAGGTGACTTTCTTTTTTCTTAAAATTCCATATGAGAATGTGCCAATGTAAGCGTGTTTGACAATGGATGCTACAGCCTGTCCACAAATACACATACACCCACCAAACAATAATTCCATAGACCTTTATTTTTTTATTTTTTGCAAAGACACAATACGAAAAAAAAATTGTGCATGAAGCAGCTCGATAATTTTAATATGGGATAACTATCCCAAAAGCTTACGCTCTCATACACTACCACAATGGAAAAATGTTAAATAAAAACATGCAAGCGTGTAATATACACCGCACGCGCATTGTAAAAAAAAAAAAAAAATCAGTAGCCAGGATGGAACAAATTTGAAAAGCAGGCACACATCTGCACAGAAAACATCAGTATTATACAGGGTGCGCAAAGATTTCAAAATATTCAAATGTCACGTAGCTGGACAGAACCATAGTGACACGTATACTTGTTTATCTTTCACCGGTGGCCGCTTTCCACCGGCTAACAAATGTTAAAAGTTATCGCTCGGCGCAGTACGCGCCTGCATTGGAAGCTTCTCGAACGTTATCGATGCTTCTATCCGTCGTCTGTGGTCACCGACGCTCATGTAATCTGATTTTGTGGCCGACGCGAATTGTCTAGAACTTTCTGGAAAACACGCGGGCGCGAGGGATTAATCTGGAACTTTCGATGGCTCAGGTATAAAAGCCGACGCGTTTCGCCGCTGATTAGATTTTCGACGATCGCCGACTGTGTTCACCGCTTTCGTTGTGCTTCGAGTGTAGCTTGCTTTTGTGGGCACAGGTTCGCCCAATAAAGAATTAGTTTCGTCATACACAGTTTTACGACTGTTTACTTCAGCGTCACTACCACGTGACATCTGGTGGAGGTGCATTTGTGTCCATGCAGCGGACGCCCCCGAAAAGCCATAATCCAAGCCCGAACCCCGAAGAGAGTACAAACGTTGTCCCAGACCATCGAGCTAGCCTCAGGCTACGAAACCAATCCCCGGAGTACGGATTTCTTCCCGAGAAGACCAGGAAGTGCACGGCCACGACGACCGCATCAACCATGACAGCACCAGTGCCGCCTACACCGATCGTGTTACAGCACCCCCGGGAGCCACCAACGTTCCGCGGATCAACATTTGAGGATCCGGAAAGCTGGCTGGAGACGTATGAAAGGGTCGCAGTATTTAACAAGTGGAACAGCGACGACAAGCTGCGCCACGTCTTCTTCTCATTGGAAGATGCTGCCAGGACGTGGTACGAGAATCGGGAGTCGACCTTGACAACATGGGACCTGTTCCGCCACGGCTTCCTGCAGACCTTTACAAGCGTTGTGCGCAAGGAAAGGGCCGAAGTTCTCCTAGAAGCCCGGGTACAGCTGCCCAACGAGAACATCACGATTTTCACGGAGATGACTCGCCTGTTCAAGCACGCCGACCCCAACATGCCAGAAGATAAAAAAAGTTCGCTTCTTGATGAGGGGTGTTAAACAAGAGCTCTTCGCCGGATTAATACGCAACCCGCCCAAGACTGTTGCTGAATTTATTTCCGAGGCCACAACCATTGAGAAGACACTCGACATGCGGACAAGGCAATATAACCGCCGAACACTGGCCGCCAACAACATCGACGTTCAAGCACTTGGCAGCGACGATATGCGCGAGACCATCAGAGCGGTCGTTCGCGACGAACTGCAGAAGCTCTTTCCCAGGTCGCAGCCTCAAGTGGCGTCTATAGCCGACATCGTCAAAGAAGAAGTTCAGCGCTCACTTGGAGTTCCCGATGTGCAGCCGCAATCGCCGCAACCCCAGCCGGAAGCGCTGACCTACGCCGCCTGCGCCCGTCGTCAAGGGCCCCCCTCCGCGCTCGCGCCAGGGCCCCGTACCGCCGCAGTTCCGTCGTCCACCGCCGCCGCCAGCACGCCCACCCTGTCGCCCAGCGCAGCTACCAGAGGAAGACGGACATTTGGCGCGTGCCCGACCACCGCCCGCTCTGCTATCATTGCGGGGAAGCCGGCCATGTCTACCGCCGATGCCCATACCACTAGATGGGCCTACGGGTGTTCGCTGTCAACGCGCCACGTCCACAGCTTGGCGAGCGCCCACGTGACATCGCCGACTACCTCGCCGGAGCCCAGTGGCAACCACGACGACCCTCACGCTCGCCGTCACCAGGCCGCTATATCTCGCCGCATCGCCGGCTGTACGCCGGCCCAACCCGGGGCCGATCTCCCAGCCCTTACCCGGGAAACAAAAGGCAGCAACCGATGGAGGTGCGGTTGCATGTACGACACAATGCCGAAGATCCTCTGCCGCCGACGAAGAAGATTCGCGGATCATCACGGCGAAGTATCAGCACATCGCCTCTCAAGAGCCTTGACGACAACACTCGCCGCCGAAAGAAGACCTGCCAACACGACGTAGCAGCAGCGGAGCAAGCAGGCGCAGCCGTGATCCGACGCCACGACTTAACCGTAACGCCAGACGACGGTCTACCGACCTAGACGTGCTAATCGATGGTCTTAACGTCACCGCTCTCGTCGACACTGGAGCCGACTATTCCGTCTTCAGTGGCCCATTCGCCGCCAAGTTGAACAAGGTGAAAACAGCCTGGCAAGGACCCGATATTCCGGACAGCTGGAGGCCACCTAATAACGCCGACTGGAATCTGCAACAGCGCGAGTCGCGGTAAACAACCGCACTTATCCGGCGAGCTTCGTAATCCTGCAGCACTGCTCCAGGGATGTCATCCTAGGCATGGACTTTCTAAATCAACACGGTGCAGTCATCGACTTAAGGTCCAAGTCGATAACGCTTTCAACGCACAACGCGATACCACCGGATACAAGCATAAGTTACCATGCCTTGAATGTGCTTGAAGAACAAGTCACCATTCCGCCTCGCTCCAGCATAATGATTTCCGTCGGTACCGAAGTGCCTGCAAAATGGTGTGCGTCATCGAGGGCAATCATCACTTACTGCTCGACCGAGAAATTTTCGTCGCTAGAGGCATAGCTGAGGTACGTGAAGGGAAAGCAAGAGTGATGCTCACGAACTTCAGCCCTGAATTAACATTAACACATTAACAAAGGCACCACGGTCGCCTACATCGACTAAATAGTACAAGCCAACAGTGCTTTCGCCTTCACGGATTCTAGCGCACCTGCAACGAGGAGTGTAGTACCTGAACCAACTTTCGACGTTAGCCAGAACCTTCCCAGGCATAATAAAGAACAGCTAAAAGCTCTGCTCCTGCAATACAAGGACTGCTTCTCGTCGTCGTCAAAAGTTCGACAAACCCCTGTCGCCAAGCACCGCATCATAACCGACGAATATGTCCGCCAGACTCCGTCAGAGCCCATGTCGAGTTTCGGCGCGCGAGCGCGAAGCCATAAGGCAACAAGTCGATGAAATGCTACGCGACATCATCCAGCCGTCCAAGAGTCCGTGGGCGTTAGTGGTGTTAGCGAAGAAGAAGGATGGAGCCCTATGTTTTCTGCGTTGGTTGTCGTCGCCTCAACAAAAACACGAGAAGGATGTATACCCTCTTCCACGTATTGACGATGCCTTGTATCGACTCTACAACGCAAAGTATTTTCGTCGATGGACCTCAAAACCAGCTACTGGCAAATCGAAGTCGACGAGAGAGACCGGGAGAAGACTGCCTTTATAGCACCAGATGGACTGTTCGAGTTCAAGGTCATGCCGTTTGCTCTTTGCTCGGCACCTGCGACTTTCCAACGCGTCGTGGATACAGTACTGGCAGGCTTGAAGTGGCAGACTTGCCTCGGTCTACTTGGATTTCCTCAACCTTCGAAGAACACCTCCGCCGCCTTGAAGCAGTTCTTCAAGCAATCAAACCTCCGGACTCACGTTGAAGCCAGGAAAGTGCCGCTTCGCATACGAGGAGCTCTTGTTCTTGGGCCACGTCATCAACAAGTCCTGGATTGCGCTTCTGACCCTCAGAAAACTGCGACCATCTCCAACTTCCTCCGCCCGCCGACAAGAAGCAGTGCGTAGAATTCTTGGACTGTGCGCCTTTACAGGCGCTTCGTCAATACTTTTCACGGATCGCCGAGCCACTCGCGTACCTCACGAAGGCCGACGTCGAGTTCAAGTGGGAGACGCCGCAAGTCAAAGCATTTGAAGAACTGAAGCGGCGTCCTGCAATCGCCGCCATTACTTGCGCATTTCGACGAAAACGCCGATACCGAAGTCCACACCGACGCAAGCAGCGTAGGACTCGGCGCCGTGCTTGTGCAGAGGACTGACGCACTAGAAAAGGTTGTAAGGTGCGCAGCCGGTCGCTATCGAAGGCGGAAGCAAATTATTCTACAACAGAAATGGAGTGCCTCGCCATCATCTGGGCTACATCACATTTTCGCCCCTATCTCTATGGCAGGCCCTTCAAAGTTGTGAGCGACCACCACGCCTTCTGTTGGCTAGCTAACTTGAAGGATCCTTCAGGTCGCCTCGCACGATGGAGTCTGAGACTTCAAGCATTCGACATCACCGTCGTTTAAAAGTCGGGGCGAAAGCACTCTGATGCCGACTGCTTGTCTCGCGCCCCCCTCAAACCGCCGCCACAGGACGACCAGGGTGACGACACTTTCTTGGGACCCATCAGTGCTGACGAATTCGCCGAACAACAGCGAGCCAACCCGGAACTAAGGAGCCTTGTAGACTACCTGGAAGGCAAGACCGTCACTGTGCAGAAGGTGTTCAGGCGAGGATTAGCGTCGTTTTTTCTTGCAAAATGACATTCTCCTAAAAAAGAACTTTCGCCTCTCTGAACCAACTACCTCCTCGTGGTACTCTCAGCATTGCGTCCAGAGGTTCTGGAAGCTCTCCATGACGACCCAACGGCTGGACACCTCGGTTTTTCCCGCACGCACGCGAGGATACAAGAAAAATACTACTGGCCTCACCTCTCTGCCCGCGTCGCCCATTACGTAACGACATGCCGAGACTCTCAGCGACGCAAAACGCCACCGACAAGGCCAGCCGAAATTCTACAGCCGGTCTAACTACCTCGCCGACTGTTTCCAGCAATCGGTATGGACTTACTGGGCCTTTTCCGACATCGACGTCCGGGAATAAATGGATCGTCGTAGCTAACGGACTACCTCACCCGCTACGCCGAAACAAAAGCCTTGCCCAAAGGCAGTGCCGCCGAGGTAGCCCGATTCTTCGTTGAGAACATCCTCCTGCGTCACGATGCCCCCAGAAGTCCTCATCACCGACAGAGATACGGCCTTTACGGCAGAACTAACTCAAGCCATCCTGCGATACAGCCATCCGCCGGACCACCGCCTACCACCCGCAGACGAATGGCCTCACCGAGCGCCTACATAAGACCATCGCCAACAAGCTGGCAATGTGCGTCGACGACGAACACAAGACGTGGGATGCCATCCTTCCGTACGTGACCTTCGCATACAACACGGCCGAGCAAGAACGACGCACATGGCACCGTTCAACCTGGTCTACTGAAGGAACCCGGTAACAACGCTTGACGCCATGCTACCGGACGTCGCCGACGAAGAAAATCTCGACGTTTCCCACCTATTTGCAGCGTGCCGAAGAAGGTCGACAGCTCGCCCCGCCTGCGCATCAAGAACCAGCAGAGGACCGACAGCCGACACTACAATCTTCGACGACGCTACGTCAAGTACCAGCCCGGCGACCGTGTTTGGGTCTGGACTCCGATAGGCCGACGAGGACTTAGAGAGAAACTCTTACGTCGCTATTTCGGACCATATAAGATCATCCGACGTATTGGCGCACTGGACTCTGAGGTCGTGTCAGACGGTATTTCGCAATCGCAGCGGCGCCGCGCACGACCTGAAGTCATCCACGTGGCGCGTCTTAAGCAGTTCTACGCCCGCTGACGAACTTAGGTCCTTTGTTGCTTTGTTATTGTCTTTTTTTTCCTTTCTGTACGCGTGGTTTTGTTTTGCTTTCGTCTTTGTAGCATCGGGACGATGCCGTTTAAGGGGAGGGCATTGACACGTATACATGTTTATCTTTCACCGGTGGCCTCTTTCCACCGGCTAACAAATGTTAAACGTTCTCGCTCGGCGCAGGACGCGCCTGTATCGGAAGTTTCTAGAACGTTATCGATGCTTCTTTCCGTTGTCTCTTTTCACCGACGCTTATGTTATCTGATTGTATGACCGACGCGAATTGTCTAGAACTTTCGGGAAGACCCGCGGGCATCAGGGATTAATCTGGAACCTTCGATGACTCAGGTATAAAAGCCTACGCGTTTCGCCGCTGATCAGATTTTCGGCGATCGCCGACTGTGTTCGCCACTATCGTGGTGCTTTGAGTGTAGCTTGCTTTTGTGGGCACAGGTTCGCCCAATAAACAACCAGTTTCGTCATACACAGTTTTACGACTGTTTACTTCAGCGTCACTACTACGTGACAATATAATGACGTATTTTTCACTACCCTTCAACTTCCCTATAAAAATATTTATTACATATAGCTGATAAGCGTTCCCACTCATTTATACCACAGCCTTGTTTGCAAACAGTAACTGTTAGAAATCCCACCTAGGCATCTTCCATATGCAGATGCAATAATGCCATCGCTGCGATTTGGCCTTATCTGTAGCCTCGGTAGCAAGCCCCGAGATACTACTGTGAAATCCGGATTCTTGGCGATAACGACAGCCTTGTCCAAGAAGGCTAGTGCCATGGTTGGAGGCTGCCACGTCCTCCGCAAGTACATCGCAAGCGACATTTTCGTTTCACAGCATACACATGCTGCTTCAAGTCCTTTTTCAAAATTGCATCTTTTGTTGATTTAAACGTAGTAGCAGTTTGCACCGAAAAACAATTCTACGCCATGTCCTTCATGATGCAACGTGCAGGCAGGAACATATATGCGCCGCGTGTCATAGGTTTTCAGAACACGTGGCAAGGCCTCCTCTTGGGGACATGTTGAATGGCATCGTCAACTCAAGGACGCGCGGCCAAGCGAGTTCACTGGCTAACCTGAACGATGTTCTTCGCAACGAAACTTCCGGGTAACCACACCCAGAATATTCGCGACGTACGTTAAGCCAGGTGCATAGCCCGGATATTTTTTTCGGGCGTGGAGGGCTAAATCACCGCAATCGTCTTGACTGCGGTGCTTCGTTCTTTGTAAGCTCCCAGGCGTCCGACAATCTTGAGATGCGAATGCCCATAATAGCCACACTTTCTAAGGATATGTGCCTTGTTCATAGGCGACGTTCCAGGCACAAAAGAGGGCAAGGCAGCAGCCGTAAAAAAAGAAAAAGAGAAAGGAAAAAAACTGTCAGCCCTCCACTGGGGTGGAGATGGAAGACAGCGAAGCTGTACTATGGGGGGATTGTGTATTTCCAATTATTACTATTAAGATGTGATGGTGTAATTGGTTATTTGAACTATGAAAGAATGAGAAATATATATCGTCGCAAGATGCGAAGAACGGTACACAGAACGACGGTGGTGCGACAACAAACACAGGCTCTATATTCAAGGTCCAACAATAATTGTTCGCGCCAACTTTAACTTCTTCGGAGAGAGAGATGCTTGCGCTCGTGTCCATCCTTTCAATGTCTTCTTTAGTCGTGACATTGTCTCCCTTCTAAGAAAGCATCGACCCGATGCTTTATCGTGACGACGCCAGGATCTGCCCACGCGTACGCTGCAGTGATTTCATTCGGACAAATAAGGCTTCATCCGGACGACGTGCACAATCTCCGGTGTATGCCGTCGACGCCTTGAGGAATGTGGACTATCGGAAACGACTTCATAGTTGACATCAGAGAGACGTCGTATGACTTTATACGGACCGAAGTACCGCCTCAGTAGTTTCTCTGAAAGGCCACGACGGCGAATAGGAGTCCAGACCCAAACTCTCTCTCCAGGCTCGTAGGAGACTCTTCGGTGGCGAAGGTTATAGCGCTCTGCATCATACTCCTGCTGCCGACGAATACGTATGCGTGCAAGTTGTCGGGCTTCTTCAGCACGCTGAGTGATGTAGTCAGCATCAGTTTCGATGCCATCACATCCATGTTCATGCGGCAACATTGCGTCGAGCATGTTGTGACATCGCGACCGTGGAGAAGGCGGAACGGTGTCATCCTCGTTGTCTCTTGCTGAGCCGTATTGTATGCAAAGGTGACATATGGCAATATCTCGTCCCAGTTTTTATGCTCCACATCACATACGTGCAAAGCATATCCGCAAGTGTCTTATTGAGGCACTCCGTGAGTCCATTCGTTTGGATGGTACGCCGTTGCCTGTCGATGAGATGTGCCACTAAGTCTTAAAACTGTGCCCAGTAGCTCGGCTGTGAATGCAGTTCCTCTGTAGTTATTAATACTGTCACGTGCAACAGAAGGCCTTCAGAGCAAGAAGTCCTGCACCGGCAGAGACGAGTACTAGCCAGGAAGATGGCTGACCCCAAAAACGAAAAACCTCTTCTTCTTCTCTCCTTGCCTGAATACTGGCTCGCGCTCGCCGCAGCTCGAGACCTCGTGGCATTTTCCCCCTGTGAAAAAAACGGGCATCGTCCCGATGCTAGCGCTGGTCGACGTAGGTAGAGGGAAGAAAAAAAAGGAAGGAACATAAAGTAAGCACAAGTGGGGGTGAGGGAGAGAAAAATAAAGTACATCATAAAGTTGAGACGCTGTCGCACTATCGCGCGAAATAAGGTTTGAGTCGTACAACGTGCACAATCTCCGAGTGCTGCCTTCGACGCTGGGGTGACATGGCACTATCCGGGAGAACCTCGTAGTTCACGTCACTAACGCGACGCAGCACTTTGTAGGGTCCAAAGTAGCGACTGAGCAGTTTCTCTGACAACCCCTGGCGGCGCACCGGCGTCCACACCCAAACTTGATCGCCCGGGTGGTATTCCACTTGGCGATGGCGAAGATTGTAGCGACGTGCATCTACACTCTGCTGTTGCGTGATGTGTAGGCGTGCCAATTGGCGAGCTTCTTCGGCGTACTGCGTAAATTGCTCAGCGTCAGGGGTGAGCAGCGCGTCGTAATCGTGTGGAAGCATCGCATCCAGCATGGTCTGAACCTCACGTCCATAGACAAGACGAAACGGCGTGAATCGCGTCGTCTCCTGGATGGCAGAGTTGTACGCAAATGTTACGTACGGTAGAACCTGATCCCACGTCTTGTGTTGTACATCGGCGTACATGGATAACATGTCGGCGATGGTTTTGTTCAATCGTTCCGTCAACCCGTTGGTCTGCGGATGATATGCAGTGGTCTTGCGATGGCTCGTGTAGCTTAGCTTGAATACGTCGTCAATCAGCTGGGCCGTGAAAGCTGTGCCTCTGTCAGTGATCACGTAAGACGGGGCTCCATGTCGAAGAACGATCTGGTCTATAAAGAACTGGGCAACATCGGCAGCCGTAGCGCGTGGTAGAGCCCTTGTCTCGGCGTATCTGGTTAAGTAATCTGTGGCGACTACGATCCACTTGTTGCCGGCTGATGATAGTGGAAAAGGCCCGAGTAAATCCATGCCTATTTGATCGAATGGTGCCCTGGGTGGTGCGATCGGTTGCAGCAGCCCCGCGGGCTTCAGTGGCGGGGATTTGCGGCGTTGACATTCCCGACAACTCTTGACGTAGCGCTTTACAGATGTAGATAGTTTGGGCCAGTAGTACGCCTGTTGAACTCTGGCGAGAGTTCGGGAGGAGCCTAAGTGACCAGATGTGGGCTCGTCATGGCAGGCAAGAAGAATGTCGTCGCGCATGTCAGCAGGTATGACGAGAAGGTAGGGTTTGCCGTTGCTGTTCGAGTTTTTCTTATACAGGACACCTCTTCGAAGGCAGAAGGACGAGAGACTGCGAGAAAGGCGTCGAGGTATGGGAGAGTTGCGTCCTTCGAGGTTCTCGATGATTGCGCGGATTTCGGTATCCTCGCGCTGTCGTGCAATCAAGTCCGTTGCGGTGAGGGCCCCAAGGAATCCACTGTCATCCTCAGCGGCCGGATCACAAACATCGGTGGGTGCACGCGACAACGAATCCGCATCTTCGTGCTTGCGGCCTGATCTGTATACGATGGTCAGATCGAATTCTTGCAGACGAAGGCTCCATCGTGCGAGTCGCCCAGCGGGGTCTCGTATATTGGTCAACCAGCACAATGAATGGTGGTCGGTCACTACTTTGAAGGGGCGACCGTAGAGGTAAGGCCGAAACTTCATGGTCGCCCATACCACTGCAAGGCACTCTTTTTCTGAGGTGGAATAGTTTGCTTCTGCGCGTGAAAGAGTACGGCTGGCGTAAGCTATCACGCGCTCTGTGCCCTCTTGGTGTTGGACCAGGATGGCGCCAAGACCCACGTTGCTGGCGTCGGTATGGACTTCAGTATCAGCGTCCTCGTCAAAGTGAGCAAGAACTGGTGGTGTCTGCAAACGCTCCCGCAGCTCGGTGAAAGCCGCGTCCTGCTCTTCATTCCAGACAAATGGTACATCTTCTCGTGTGAGGCGAGTCAGAGGTTCGGCAATCCTAGAAAAATTGGCGATGAAGCGGCGATAGTATGCGCAGAGCCCCAGAAAGCGACGGACTGCTTTCTTGTCACGGGGAACAGGAAACGAGGCTACGGCGGTGGTCTTGTCAGGGTCAGGCCGAACGCCATCCGCGCTCACAACATGGCCGAGAAACTTAAGTTCTTTGTAACCGAAGTGGCATTTCTCTGGCTTCAGCGTGAGGTTAGCGGCGCGGAGGGCGTCCAGCACAGTCTTCAGACGATTCAGGTGTTCCTCAAAGGTCGCCGAAAATACGACGACGTCATCAAGATAAACGAGGCAAGTATGCCACTTCAAACCAGTGAGAACAGTGTCCATCATTCTCTGGAATGTCGCAGGTGCAGAACACAAGCCGAAAGGGAGCACTTTGAATTCATACAGGCCATCCGGCGTAACAAAGGCCGTTTTCTCGCGATCTCGTTCATCAACTTCAATCTGCCAGTATCCGCTTTTCAAGTCTATAGATGAAAAATACTTGGCGCGTCGCAGTCTGTCGAGTGAATCATCGATGCGGGGCAGTGGATAGACGTCTTTTTTAGTCACGCTGTTTAGCCGCCTGTAGTCAACGCAGAAACGTAGTGTTCCGTCCTTCTTCTTCACGAGGACGACCGGCGATGACCAGGGACTTTTGGAAGGCTGTATAACATCGTCCTGAAGCATCTCTTCGACTTGCGTATGTATCGCGTCCCGTTCTTTGGCCGAAACTCGGTAAGGCTGTTGTTTTATGGGCGAGACGTCGGTATATGTAATGATTCGGTGTTTCGTGATGGGCGTCTGACGCACCTTAGAGGACGAGGCGAAACATTCTTGGAATTGAAGCAGCAATTCATGCAGCGCTATTTGTTGTTCCTCCGGTAGAGTCGAATTAATGTCTACTTTGCTTAGTGATGCCGTCGCAGCCCCCGGTGTCGATTGGAGAGCATTGTCCAGTGATGCAGACGTAAAACATTCAGCAGTCTCTGTTATGGGGTAGGCGAGAGCGATGGCAGTGCGACGAAAAAGGTGACGGTGCTCATTACTAAAATTCGTCACAAGCAGCGTAGAACGTCCGTCACGAAGCGTGACGAGGCTGCGAGCGGCGCAGAGACCTAGTGTGAGCAAGAGCGACATGTTGCCTTCAGCGACTGCCTCACCATCACGTAACTTGTCACACACGACATCAACGAGGACACTCGAACGGGGGGGTAACGCGACGTTGTCGGCATAAACGCGAAACGTGCTGAGATGGCTGTCGTCGGTTTTGTCTGCTGCTCTCTCTGTCGAGAAGGTCACGGTGCGCTCCCGCAGGTCGATAATAGCGCCATATTCCCGTAGAAAGTCGATTCCCAGGATGATGTCTCGGGAACATTCGCGAAGTACAAGGCAACTGGAGAGAAACGTACGTCCACGAATGCCAACTCGGAGTGTGCATATACCAAGTGGGGTGACTACATGTCCGCCGGCAGTACGAATTTGTGTTCCGTACCAAGGCGTAACTACTTTCTTCAGGTGTGTCGCTAGTTTTCGGCTCACGATCGAGTAATCAGCCCCTGTGTCCAATAACGCACTGACTTCATGGTGACCGTCGAGCACCACAGGTATATCCAAAGACAGTCGGCTTCCGAGTTCAGTTGTTGTCGAATCACTGCCGGTACCTGGTCGCGTCGCTGGGAGGCCTTGCTCGCGTCGATTATCAGCGGCCTCGCCCCCGAAGGTCGCTGTCTTTAGTTTTCCCGTCTAGGGCTTGGCGAACGCCCCTGCGCCGCCACTGGGGAGCTCCGGGAATTTGGGGAAAATCGTCTCGGCGACGGTGACCGTGACTGCCGTCGCAAGGGCAGTGGCATGCGCTGTTGAGACAGGTATTCCTCAATGGCTCTTGGTCTTTCGCCGAATCTTGGCCTTGGAGAGTCGACGGCAAAACCCTGAAGTCCAAGGCGGCGATATGGGCATTCACGGTACACATGTCCGGCTTCGCCACAGTGATAGCACAGCGGTCGCCTGTCCGGTGTGCGCCAGACATCCGATTTTCTTTGAAGTGGTTGGCGGTTCTCCAAGTGCTGGATCGGTTGCACTGATGGAAGTGTATCGTGAGGTGTGGGGCGGACGAAGCGCGGAGAAGCAGGAATATACCGGCTCGCAGCTTCCGCGTATGATGCGCGCCGAAGCTCCGTCGGCACAGGTGGTGTGACCTCCCTGGCAAGCGGGACTTGCAGAGCATGCTGCACCTCGTTCCTGATGAGGCTGGATATGGATCCCGCAGCAGGTTGAGGCGGGCAGTGTATTCTTTGCAGCTCGTCGCGTACCACTGATCGGATGAGGTCGCAGAGGGAGTCGATGTTGATGCTACCTCCGGCAGCTCCGATCTGATCCATCGATGACGCGACGCTGATTTGCCGGTCGTACACTGCTGACCGCTGCTGAAGCACTTTTTCCATTGTCGTGGCTTCCGTTAAGAACTCGGCCACAGTCGTCGGGGGACTCCGAACAAGGCCAGCGAAAAGCTGCTCCTTAACCCCTCGCATTAAGTGCCGGAGCTTCCTATCTTCTGCCATGTCCGGGTCAGCTCGACGAAAGAGGCGCGTCATGTCCTCAACGTACATCATCACACTTTCGTTGGGCATTTGGATGCGCGACTGAATGGCCCGCTCGGCGCGTTCACAGCGATCAGCATTGGCGTAACTTGCCCGCAGATGACGACAAAAGTCGCTCCACGACGAGAAGGGTTCGCGGTTCTCGTACCAGGTGCGAGCGCCATCCTCCAGGCTAAAGTATACATTCTTCAGCTTGTTCGCATCGGTCCACCCATTGAAATCAGCGACGCGTTCGAACTGAGCCAACCAGTCTTCGACATCCTCAAGGATGGAACCATGGAAGACTTTTGGCACTTTCTGTAGCGTATAGTGAGCAGCACTAGTAGTGCCTTCCATACCGCTTTGGTGCGTAGCTGACGTAGTCTCGGGAAGAGGTCCAAGCTCAGGGGGCAATCCTCGGACTCTTCGGCTGGCCCGGTGAACAGGTGTTGTCACTGTAGGCACAGGGCTACCAGGAGGCGTGTAGGACATTTGCTGGGACTACCCAGCACCTCCACCAGTTTGTCACGTGCAACAGAAGGCCTTCAGAGCAAGAAGTCCTGCACCGGCAGAGACGAGTACTAGCCAGGAAGATGGCTGACCCCAAAAACGAAAAACCTCTTCTTCTTCTCTCCTTGCCTGAATACTGGCTCGCGCTCGCCGCAGCTCGAGACCTCGTGGCAATACTGTGGAGGCGCCATGTCTCAGTACGACATTCTCTATAAAAAATCGCGCTGCTTCACTGGCCGTTCCCCGCGGCAGAGCTTTGGTTTCGGCGTAGCGCGTGAGACAGTCCGTGGCTAGGATAATCCATCGTGTCCCGTAGCAGAAGTTGTAAATGGGCCTAGCAGATCCATTCCGACTTGTGCAAATGGAGTTCTGGGTACTTCGATAGGATAGAGGAAGCCTTCTGGTTTGACGTCTGGCACTTTCCGCCGCTGGCAATCAAGGCATGTACGGACGTACTGTTGAACGGTCGCCGTTAATCTTGGCCAGTAATACTTTTGTCTCACTCTGCAGAGCGTTCGTGTGAAGCCCAAATGGCCGGATGTTGCTTCATCATGGCATGCCTGCAATATTTCATTCCTGAGAGATGATGGGACGACGAGCAAGTAGGGGCTGCCGTTCGGAGAAAAGTTCACTTTATAGAGGACGTCGTTGCGTAAGCAAAACGATGGAAGTCCTCTTTCAAAACGTTTTGGCAGAGTAGAAGTGCGACCCTCCAGGAAGCTAATAATGGGCTCCAATTCTGGGTCTTGCGTTGCTGCTGTGCAAGCGTAGTCGTGTTCACAAGCGCAACAAACGCTGTAGCGTCGTCATCTTCTGAACTTGCAGGTTCGAATGGGGCACGAGAAAGGCAGTCGGCGTCCCGTATGCCGCTTTCCCGACTTGTACACAATAGTCATGTCGAACTCTTGAAGTTTAAGGCTCCAACGCGCCAATCGTCCTGATGGGTCTTTTAAGTTCGTCAGCCAGCAAAGTGAGTGGTGGGACTGACAACATCAAAAGAGCGGCCGTACAAATATGGGCATCACCGCCCAACCACCGCAAGACACTCTTTTTCTGTGGTGGAATAATTTTCTTCTGTGCGGGAAAGGCTTCTACTTGCATAAGCTATTACTTTTTCAGCGCCGTCTTGCCATTGTACAAGTACAGCTCCTAAGCCGATATTGATGGCATCGGTGTGAACTGCTGTCGGGGCATCTTCATCGAAGTGTCCCAGTACAGGTGGATTTTGAAGGCGTTGCCGTAGCTCGTCGAATGCTTTTTGCTGATCTTCATCCCATACGAATGCTACGTCTTCTCTGGTGAGGCGTGTCAACGGCGACGCAATGCGTGAAAAGTTCTGAATAAAACGCCGGTAATAGGCTCATAAGCCTAAAAATCGTCTCATTGCCTTTTTGTCGGATGGCACAGGAAAATGTTCAACGGCAGCTATCTTTTCCGGATCAGGCCGTACCCCCTCATTACTGACAACATGGCCTAGAAAAAGAAGATCTTCGAAAAATGGCAATTTTCCGGCTTAAGCGTGAGATCGGCGGACCGTATGGCTTGAAAAACAGCACGTAGTCACCTCAAGTGCTCGTCAAATGTCGCAGAGAATACAATCACATCGTCTAGATATACTAAGCATGTTTGCCACTTGAGTCCTGATTACACGGTGTCCATTAGCCGCTGAAATGTTGCCGGCGCGGAGCACAAGCCGAAGGAAGTACCCTAAATTCATAGAGGCCATCAGGTGTCACGAATGCTGTTTTCTCGCGGTCTCTTTCGTCTACTTCTATTTGCCAATAGCCGCTTCTTAGATCCATCGACGAGAAATAGCGTGCATGCCGTAGTCTATCGAGTGAATCGTCTATGCGGGGTAGCGGGTAAACGTCCTTCTTAGTGACCTGGTTGAGTTTGCGGTAGTCGACGCAGAAGCGCAAGCTGCCATCGTTCTTTTTGACTAACACTACCGGCGATAAGGACTTTTCGACGGCTGAATAACGTCATCTTGAAGCATTTTCTGCACCTGGTTTTCTATCGCTTCGCGTTCTCGCGCTGCCACCCGGTATGGGTTTTGCCGTATGGGTCTGGCCGTTTCGTCTGTAGTAATTCGATGTTTGGTCAGTGGCGTTTGGCCAACTTTGGACGTCGAAGAGAAACAGTTCCGAAACTCATCAATAAGCTCGAGGAGTCTTTCTTTCTGTTTAGGTAGCAAACTTGGGCCAACATCAATGGATAGAGGCACGTTCGGCAGACCGGGGGAATTGTCTTGTTCAACAGTCATGCAGTCGGTAACCTCATTCAGCTCTTCCACGTACGCGACTGCCATACCTCTTGTAAGATGCCGGCGTTCAGGACTAAAGTTTGTTAGTAGGACGTCCGTCTGTCCGCGAGTAATGTCAACTACACCTCTTGCAACTGATACGCCATGACTAAACAGCAAACCAGGAATTTATTCAGCGATCATGTTGGAGCACCTTGGCGAGTCGCATGTTACAGGCACAAGAGCACTTGAGTGCGGAGGGATGGTCACATCGTCATCGAAGATACGTAAATGCTCACGTCGCTGATCGTCACAGGGTACGGCCAAATCTGCATTCATCCAAAACGTGACCGACCTGTCCGGAATGTTTAAGGAAAGGTGGGTGGAAAGCTCTGATATCCGGGGTCACGATACGGGCAAAAACGGTAAACGTGGCCGGCTTCTCCACAATGAAAGCACAAAGGATGGCGGTCGACGGTGCGCCACATTTCCGTCCTGCGAACAAATGTTCGACTTGTGGGCGTCCTCTGCGGCCAAGCTGCAGTTGTCTGCGGAGGGAAGTAGGCCGATGTTTCCACAGGTACACTAGGTTGCGTGGTCAGTGGCTGCGCGTTGTACGGCGGGGATGGCGGGGATGGCGGCTCGTTGAAAGGACGAGCCATTGGTTGTGAGTTGTAGGCTCCTGCTGGAGGAGGAGGACGAACAGCCGATGCGTAGCTGAGAGACCGTTGATCCGGTAGAGATTCGGGCAACGAGAATGCCTGCCTGATTTCTTGTCGCACAACCTCTGCCAACATCCGCTGCATTTCGCCATGCAGGTACACGGTTTCATCACCGGACTTCTTTTGCCCGCAATTCTGGCCTTCCCACAAGCCACAGCCATCCCAGCAACCTGTCCAAGCACGCCTGGTGCGAGCCCTTTGCCTGCTCCTGCCACGACTGATTCGTCGTGTCCAATAGCGCCGCCGCCACCCTCTTTGGATCCGAATTCACCATGGAAAGCGCCATCGTCAGCAACATCGTCTCCCAAGTCAGCTATAAAACCGCCCCTGTCTTCCCCCGCGCCCTGTGGGCTTGGTGGCTGTGCTTCACCGCAGACCACTAATCCGCTGCATTTCGCCATGCAGGATTGTGCAACGTATCATTCTTTCGGGAAAAAATCCAGCAACTATTTTTTAATACAGCTACCAAGCCCACGGTGCTGCGCTACAATTGTTGTCGAATGTGTTCATGCAATGTATTCATTGTTGCTTTTGTCGGGTGATATTGAAACGAACCCTGGCCCTCCCGATATTGATGACGTAATGACTGAGTTGGGAAAGCTAGCTGCTGGCCAGTCAAAACTAATTACCGAAGTACTAGACCTAAAAAGCAAGCTATTGACAACAGACAAAATCTTATCGGACCTAAGTAAACGCATGACTGATTTAGAAGGACATTATAAAGCAATTTCATCTCTACGAACCGACCTAGATACCATAAGAACAGATGCCTTTCAAATGGCAGGCCAGATCGCTCGCCTTGCTACACAGATGGATGATGCCGAGAACAGGTCACGCCGTAATAATCTAATATTTTATAATATCCCCGATCCTAACTCGAAAGAAACATTTGCAGAATCTGAAAAAATCATTATCCGCCACTGCAATGAACACTTGAACTTCGTCGTTGATCCCAATCACATTGAGCGTGCGCATCGCCTTGGACGCCATACAGAAGGCCGTGCTCGGCCACTCATCGTAAAATTTAATCAATTCAAAACTAAAGAATCTCTCCTTTCTAATGGCCCAAAATTTAAGGGAAGCAATTTCAGCGTCGGTGTAGATTTCTCTCAGCCCATCAGATTTGCTCGCAAACGCCTTATCGCTTTCGCCAGATCGAAATCCGCACCCTTTTCTCTGCGCTTCAACACATTGCACATTGGTACCAGACGATACGTGTTTGACCATTCCACCGAATCTGTTAAAGAAATATCGTAGCAATTGCCCAGTCATCACATGTGCCTTCCCGCCCTCGGCCCGCCCCGCGATCAAACTGTTTCTTTCCGCTATCTTTACTAACATACGCAGCTTCATCCCAAAACGGGACATTATTTCTAATCTGGTCTCGTCATATTGCAGTAACATTCTAATATTAACGGAAACATGGCTTACAGAAGACGTAACGGACAGCGAAGTGCTCGCTGACCTACCAAATTTTCAACTGTTTCGAAACGATCGCAGGGGCACGAGGGGGGGAGGGGTACTTGTCGCCGTGAGCCAAAATATACCTTGTACATCTGTAAACATTGTGTCCGATCTTGAAATCCTATGGCTTAAATGTCATGCCACACCTCATTCAGTTCTGCTAGGCGTTTGCTATAGACGCCCTCATAGTACTCCAGACTTCTCTTTCAAGCTGAATAACATCCTAAGTGAAATAACGACCAAACACCCCAACATGCATGTAATTCTATTTGGAGACTTTAATTTTCCTGATATCGATTGGTCAAGCCGGCCTGCACCAGCGGCTACATCAAGGGAATCAAATGAGTTCCTTGAGGTGTGCCTCAACTTTAACTTATTCCAAATGCTCACAGAACCAACCCGTGTTACCGGTAACTGCCAGAATATTCTAGACCTTGTCTTAACAAGTAATCCCGAGAGCGTGTCATCTATCGCGTATCTTCCCGAAATCAGCGACCATAAAGTCATTCACGTCGACTTCATAATTAAACCCGTTTTCACTCCGGACTGTTAAAAAACTATTCGTTTGTATGATAAGGGTAATTACGAAGCAATTAATTATGAACTGACGCAATTTTACCCCTCTTTCGAAAGTGCCCTTCATTGTCATAACGCAGGCGAAAACTGGCTGATTTTCAAAGAGAAACTACAAATCTGGTTGGCAAATACATTCCCCAAATTAACATTAAATCTAATTCAGCACAACCCTGGTTCAATAAAGCATTGAAACGATTAGAAAACAAGAAAAAACGTCTCTTCCGCGCAGCTAAGTCCCATAACAACCCTGATGCATAGAATAAGTACAAAACCGCGGAAACTGCTTATTTGGAAGCCATAAGTCACGCTAAACGCTCATTCTTTTATTCTGATGTACCGAACATGCTTAAGAACAACCCCAAAAATTCTGGCAAGCCATAAATCCACAGGACACGCGCACAATTACTTTATCCAATGAGTCAGGTGATGCCCTAACCGACGCTGAATGCGCCCACGTGTTTAACGCCGCCTTTGCATCATTTTCAATCAAGAACTGAACTGTCATTTCTATTATGGAAGCAAAATTTCAATGTACCATGCCACCAATTACATTTTTCCCATCCGGCATTTCATCCCTAATAGACAAGATCAAACTTTCATCATCAGCCGGTTGTGGACAACATTACGTCAAAACTTCTGAAAAACACTAAACACATTTGTGCAGCATATCTCTCTCTATTATTTTCACAGTCAATTTCAACAGGCATGCTGCCTTCAGACTGGAAACATGGAAAGGTCGTTCCAGTCCACAAATCGGGTAACAAACGCTCCCCATTAAATTATCGCCCCCATCTCATTAATCAGTGTGCCCTGCAAAATCCTTGAACACATCATCTACACACATCTCATGGACTTCCTTGACGCTAACAATTTTTTCCACCCTGCGCAGCATGGCTTCAGGAAAGGTTTTTCCTGCGAAACGCAGCTAGCTATGTTTGTTCACGACCTACATGTTAACCTTGACTCAAACTTCCAGACTGACGCCATCTTCTAGATTTCGCAAAAGCTTTTGACAAAGTTCCTCACGAGCGTCTACTACTAAAACTTGCCGCGTTACATCTTAATGCCGATATCTTAGCATGGATTAAAGAATTCTTAAGTAACCGTTCACAATCAGTCTATGTACAATAAAAATACTAATTCTATCCCCGTAACCTCAGGCGTCCCTCAAGGGTCCGCTTGGTCCACTTCTATTTCTAATTACATTAA
>NC_051160.1:53285982-53407227 GCF_013339745.2 Dermacentor silvarum
TTGTTGCTTTGGGTCTGCCCAAGTGCCGTGCTCTTGTGTAAAGGTTTTATACTTGAAAGAGATCACTTGGTTCCACAAGGAGCTTGCATAGCTGTAATCAATGAACAGCAGTTCTGTTGGTGGTTGAAGCAAATGTTGCAAGCAACCTCATGGGAGGATTGGCATCCTTTCCGTGTTGGACAAGATAATAGATTACCAAAGTTGGAATCAATCTTTCACGTCAAGATCACACTGGCAACAATGTAAAGCGGAAAGCCAACATGCAAAATGCCACCAAGCAGTGCATGCATGTATACATCTGGTACAAGAAAATGCAATCCCAAATGAGTTTAGCTTGTCAGTGTTTGCTGTCTAGGTGCATCTTCAATCCATGATGAGCTGATACATTGTGCAGCAACAGGCGGAGATTTGTTTGTGATACAGAAAGGGTTATTGCACGAACACGAAAACCCCATGAGCCTTCTCAGCAGTATTGTAGAATGATCTGTGATGCTGTAATGGTTTCCCTGTGTTGTGAAGTTTAAGGTCATTGCAGGACAAGGCATTGTTATGTTAAAACATATAGGTTGCTGATGGCTGTCGGATGTGTTGTCTAGTCTGCGTGTAACTGTGACACCTTCGTCAACCTTGCCCTTGATAGCACATCGCCAAAGACCTACTTCTCAATGCCGGAGTTAGCGAGAGACTTGATTCCACTGCAACTTGCAGTCCTACGCATTCTACCATTGGCACACAGGCCTCTTTGAATAGCATGTACCTGTCACAGTTTTGACATGGTATCGTGAACTGATATACGAGTGCTTGTGTGAAAGCATGCACGTTGCTCAGTAATGCCACTGCTGTTATGGCCCTGCATTCTTCTCCCCTAGCCCATTTGGCCATTTGTTACGACTGTCACAACTGTAAACTTTCTTTTACTTATGCTTAAAGGGGCCCAAACCACTTTTTATCGAAGTGGAGAAAGGCATTTGAAGTGAAAATAGGCTATTTCAGAAATTCTTTGCCGCAAGAAATACTTTAATGCGTTCAGCAGAAGCGGAGTTAGTGGCAATCAAACAGGGCCTCTGCTGTGCTCCCGTTCCTTCTTCAATGGCTTGCACTGCGAAGGCTATGGCGGAGTGGGGCGTGGCCACAACGCTCTGCCTTCTAAATGTCACCGTGGCGCGCAGTTCAAATTTCATTTGGATGTTAACCTATAGACGCTACAACTTCTGATTTTGGTGCCTACGACACGCTAAACGTAAGCCAAATGTGGTTGTCCTCAGCGAGTCGCAGTGCGCTTAGCCACGGCACCCCGCGGAGGCCGCGGTGTAGCCGACCGCAGCTACCAGTAGAAGCCGCCGCATATTGGAATGCGCTTTATTACGAAATAAAGTGCACAGAAAAGGTGAGGAACATGGCTTCTGTTGAAAAGAGAGCGTTTTAGAGAAAGGTGACTTCGTGCTCCGCTTGCGAGCTCCACGCACCGCGTAGGACAGCAAAACTCGGCTGAGATGTTCACAGCAGTGTATGCTACCCGTGGACTATGTTATTTCACCAAGCCCGAGGGGTGGTTCAGGGCCCCTTTAAGCAAACCACCCCAGACAGTGCATGTTACCTGACAAATTAATGCGATTTGTCATTGCAGAAAGAATGTTCAGTGAAGATGGCACACTTCTTGATTGCATTCTGTTGTATGGAGACAACATGCAGTGATGTAACGTGTTAGCACTGCTGGCTTATTGGCCAATGAAGATGATGATGGCCTCTTTGTGGATGGCACATTCACAGAGCCTGTGCCGCCATGAAATGTTGCGCTGTTTAGTATGCACTTTTGCCGCACAGTAGACGATTGTCAGCGCCTGTGTATATGGGTGATTCTCACCACGTGCACCACCTGTTGAAAGAAACGTGCTGCATTTTCAGACAGCGTTCAGATTGCATTCTGGCTCTTGGCATTTGCACACGCAAAATGACTACAGCTTTCAGTGGAGCACGCTGTATGGCAGACACTTGGCCAATTCTGGATGGCGAGTCACCATCTGGTAGACATGAATGAAATCACTGGGACGACAGTGATGTATCTGTTAGGCCTAGCGACATTAAAACGGACAATTTATTCTCACTGGTACTCTGTTGTTCAAGTGAGTACACGAAGCAAAAGCCAATTTATACTACAGTAGAACCCTGTAGATAAGTTTTTCAGGGGACCACGGAAAAAGAATGAATGATCCAGCAAACATACCATCAGATAACGCTTGCGGCAGCACCACTGATGAGACGAAAGGTACTCGCACAGTATCTTATTTGAAGATGACCAGGAAGTCATTAAACAATTGAAAACCTCAGTAAAGCTCATTATTGCTGCTCGACAGTTATACATTGAATGTTAAATACTTTTTGGAGCAGTCGTAGCCATTAATTGCACTAAAATGAAGCTGATAATTTTCATCAGCAATTAGGTCAAATCTTCGATAACAGCCTCTTTTTGAGCACTTGCATCTATTTTTCAGTTTTTGTGCAGCCTTGTATATCAAAAAAACTACAAGGTCTTGAAGGTCACAAGACAGCGTCTACAGTGAAACCCCATTGATACGTTCCTCGCTGTTGCGTTTTCCTGGCTGATGCGTGGCGTTTTTGCAGTCCCTACCTAAAGCTCATTGACTCATATGCATTATGTTCCCATTTCATACATCGGCATTCTATAATGTTCCTGTCTTACGTTGCACTTGAACACTGCGGTCACATAAATTTTGCAGTGCGGAGGCAAATTGCTCTTGCAGACTACAACGAAGATGATAAATGTACACTCACAGTTAGGCCTGTCAAGCTCCACCCCAAAATGCTGGAAAATGATTGTCAGTCCCGATAAGCATGTCTCAGCACGATTGTGGTTTTCGACGGTTTCCTAAAGTCAACACAGCCATATTATGGGAAGCATATTGCGTAAAAAAAAGAAGCACTGTCACGGAACATGGTACGTGTTTCTTAATTTTATATGCACACACATGCCATTTCCGGTCACAGTAGCATTGATACGTCTAATAACGGTACTGGCAGTCATTCAGAGCCATTTGTGGCGTTGCTGTAGCGATTTGGGGCCCTTGCTCACTGTTACATTTTTTTCAGCAATCCCATGAAAAAATATTAACGAGGTTCTACTAACAGGGTTGTGGGGTGACCCTTTGTTCCTCCACAGTCTTCTTGGCTTTCGACTTCATGAGCTACGTTGAGATCGGTGGATCTGTAGACAGCAATGCTGATCCTTTTGTGCTTTTGTTTCTCGAGTAGGCAAGGTTGTTATGAAAGCAATACTTAAAGGCTTTGAAATAGTGATAGTCCTCGATGAGTATTACTGTAGCTGAAAAGAGCACACTTTAAAAGGTGAAGCATTTCTTCAGGGGTGTATCATTGCAAGAACTTCGTCATATATCTGTGGACTTGCTGTTGCAAACGTTTTGACAAAGATGCTGCTGCATTCAGACTTGCCTCGTTTCTATGCAGCACTGCACTTTTTGCACTTGTTCTTTGTAATAACAGTGTGGTTGTAAATGCCTGCACTGTATTGTTTTACTTCTGCAGTAGCTGGCAGATATTGCACAGAGGATAATCTATGCAGTTTTACTGATCCACTATCAAAAAATTTTGTGAACAGCTAGTAACCAAAAATTGACTTGAAGGCACCGACACAGTCACAGTGGTGTAACAAACCTGGCACAGCATTATTCCCTGCATGAGCTGACTGCTCTGTGTTCACCATTGACAGCACAAGAATTTCGATGTTGGTTAGGAATTGCTTCTTGTGACAGGGTGAAGAAATACAGCTAGCTGCCTGAAGGTTGTGCATCATTGCCTTGTTTGATAAGGCGAAGTTGTTAACATTCTTGTCAAATGTCAGCCTGACCTTGTTTAAGGTACAAGGTTAGGCTTAACATTAAGCCTAACTGCTCTAGTGCACTGCACTTGTGTATCGATAAGTGCCAGTGCCACTAACCACAAGTTATCTGCTGCAAAGGGGAAAATTTGCATGTGCTCACTGTCATGTGTTCGTTCCCTTTAACAGTGGACTGCACTGTGAAACTGTACAGGTTGTTTCACGTTATGGTGCATTCATGTGGCTGACAGAAGCAGAGGCACAGAGCAGTAGCAGAGTAAGACTGCGTGTTCTGCCATAGGAACATTTCTTATACTCCCATGAATAGATGCAAATGTTAGGGGCAAATATGGCATGTAATCAAGATTGTTTCATGGTCTGCAGCTACCACTGAATGCGGTCGCACAGTTTTGCTGCTTGGCTAGCGAGAGCTGGACATTGAACTTGATCTTAAGCAACCGTTGGTGATCATGACAAGCTGCCACCACTGTCACCCTTGTCGAAGGAGTCTGTTGTAAGGTGTTGATGCCATGAGGGGTCATTTTGCACGAAGCAACTACAAGGTGGAACAGGGTTTTCCTAGAGTATTTCCAGCAGTGTGTTCAATTCGTCTATCTTAATAGCCTTATGTAGTAATGAGACATTCCCCCCTTTCCCATTGTTACTATGGGCATTTGAAGTCCTTGGGATCTGTGAAATTAGCCTAAGTAGTTGTAGTTAATGCGTACCTCTTATGTCTGTGTGGCAACCAGGCAAGTGAACGATGTTGCATTATGGTACCTGAGCCCAGTCTTGTGTGCTAAGGTTGGAGACGGATGCACTGTGTAATACTTGGGAACCCAGTTGCCTTTGATGTTTCATATTGCGAGTGTGAGCTGCAATATAACACGGTTATTGTGAAACATTGGTGCATCATAGCTTGCCGCATCTCGTGAAGCTGATAGCGAAGTGCAGCTTGCTATAAAATGTGCCGGTGTTCATGTCAATGCAATCAAGATGCCCATTTCGAATCTACCGAGGGAATGTGTGGTTACCCGAGTGTTTGTTGACTTCTGTTGACTGCGAAATAGGAGTAGTTACATGATCTCACTGCAGCAAATAATAGCACAAGTCCTGGTAAAACTTGTAACAGTAACCTGGTTCGGTCTACATAGGAAGTACGATGAACAGACTGTCTACTTGCTTTTTCCTTCTTTATGCCAGGATGTGCTCCCGACTTTTACACTTACTTATATTTTGTCCTTTGTGGCTACACGCTTTGCACCTACGTTCCCACTACTAAATTCTGTGACCTAGCTGCAAAGTTTATTTCACGACTTAGTTTTATTTGGGGTTACTGGTTCGTAGAGAATTCATACGCATAGGTTTAACGAATGAATGCTGTCAGGCCAAACTTTGTATGTTACCATTTGAGAGACGACACTTGCGTGCACCACGTTGTCACAGGTGCATTAAGCACCCTGTGCTCTGGTTTGTGTATTAAATTATTGAACACCTCCTTCATGCCTGATGCAGCCAGCCGTGCGTTTAGCTAGGCTTTTGTATTTGTGTTTACTAAAGTCGTCATAGCTCTGTTCAAGCCTCGTATCTTTAAAGAGACTTACACAGACTGCAGAACTTTTACTCTTGCGCCCTTAATTTGCCGACTGTTAAATGCACACACTCGTCTTTAAATTCCCCGTTGTGCACGTGTCTTCGTTGTACTGTGCCAGCACGTCTCGATGTTTCAAGCACCTGTGTTTTTTTAAGGCATGGGTTGTCTTTTTTATTGTTGTAGCTGCCAAGCCATCAAAGGGTTTGCTTGCCTGTGCTTTTTCTCAATGTGTGTTGTTTTTTTGAAGCACATCAGTTGTTGAAAGGTGTGCGAGTCATTAAAAAAGAATGTCGAGAACACAGTGTGTGGGGCTTTCTTGTCGCTAAAAATGCAAAAACACTAACATTCTGCATGTTATCAGTCCGTGGAGGCACACCTCTATGAACGCCTCCATGGGAATTGAAATCCAAATTTAGTCCCAGCTGAACATCATGAAAATAAGAAGCCGTACACAATATATGCTCAGGTGCAGCAGATTCAAGGTGATTGCATGTCCAGGCCCACAAAATGTGCAATATGAATATAGAGTTTATTTTGGGTTATTATTTACAGCAATTTCACAAGACTTCCATGCAGTTCCTTGAGCTCTCATACGGCATAATTATTCATCTCAAGACATTGTGCTTTTTACTTGTAAGGAAACATCAGCATTCAGAGAGCACACAATATTCCTCACTAATGTCTGCTGCCAAGCGTTCTAATGCAGTGGGCAACTTGTTTTCTACATGCTTGAAGGAGGCCACGACAACAATTTTCGAGCTTCAATTTGCATTGCACGTTAAACCGTAAGCATCTCGCAGCAAGCTAGCAAAATTTGAGTGCGCCCATGTGACAGAAAAGTTGCATTTTAATAATTTTTTTATCTCGGTTATCCCGCTGCGCGCTGAGTCGCGCACCTCAGGACGTTCATTAAAGTTTTACATCCATCTATCCATCTCAGTTGAATCGTACAGCAGTCTGGCAACGCTAACTGGTGACAAAATAAAATCGCATTTCCACTGAAGACTAGCTCAAAGTAATGGAAGTCGATCGGAAAAGTAATGTTAGTTCGTACTCCAAGCGCCGGAAGGAATTACAGGAGGTGGAAATAGTCACGGTCACCATCGGCGGCGATGGTGGTCAGGCTGAATGGTTTCCGCAAGTGTTTGATTTGCACTGCTTTTATCGCTAGAGTGAAAGAATTGCACGGCCAAATCAACCGTGGCACCCTTGTGGCGCTGCTGTGCTGGAAGCATGCGGAGCAAGACACATCCGATGTGGTTTTGGAGCATATAGCACAGCAGTGGCACCAACTTCCTGACATCACACTATCCATGCCAACACACTGTTGGTGAGAGGGGCTTCAAAGCAGAGACTTCAAAATGAAATTTCGATTTAAAATTGTGGCAGTGATAGCCCAATTTTTCGCCTGCGAGAAACCATATTGGCCTCTCTACTCTCGGTTATAATGATAAACTGAAAATAGTGGGGCAACCATGGCATGGCCCCTTTAACACACTATCTTCCTAAACGCACGCCTCCACTAAAACAAGCAAGAAATATTTATTAAATGTAGCATATGCCATAATATCTTTGCAACAAGTGTGCATTTTCATAAAATTAGCACGCGCCTGTCGTCATAAAAATACCATTTCTGACAAGGCAGCCTATCCCTTGGCACAAAGCCTGGCTGTGCACATGGGTGCCGTTACAAACTACGGCACACCACATGATGTCCATGCCATGTTTGACGGCTTCGTTTGACTACTTACGCACATACATAAGTTTCATCACAGGTCTAACTTGGGGCCACAGCTGTGCAAAGCCAACTTTGCACAATGTGTACCGTATTTTCATTTGTAAGGCGGTCACGATTATAAGGTGTGCCAGTTGGAGGAGCCAAGAAAAATAAGTATGCACACTAAAATAAGGCGATATAGAGTAGCCGACGGATTATTCAGACTCGGCAGGGATTGCCCAAAATACTAAATTACTAACACAGCTAAAACGCAAAATGGCAACCATGAAATATGGGGGGAAGGGAGCTCCAACAAGTGGAGTACGGGTTACAAGTAAATTTTTGCCTTTAGGTGTGCTTCACGGCCGCATGCGCTGTCGTAAAGCCACACTACAAGGGATATGCACGCTGCCGTGAAGCCACACCTAAAGGCAAAATTCGCGTACCTATAAACAGGGGGTGACTTTGCAGCAAGAGATTCTGGGAAGAAGCTTCGCCTTATATTCGAATACGGTACTTTACTTGCTAGATGCAACACACAAGGGTTGAGTGCATATACCTAAAAACTAATGCTGACATCACAACAGCTAGTTTTTCTACAAGCTGCTAAGGCAACATTGCACTCTGACAATGGCAACAGCACATTGAAGTGGTTTGCTTGGCAAAAAAGATGAATACTTGCATGAAGGGCTGAGCACAGTATTAATTTCATACAGCTAAGGAGCCCACCCTAAAAACAACTTGAGTATATCAAAGTTGCCTATACAAATGTTCACGTTACTGCAGAAATCTAGGGCAGCTATATCTGAAGGGCTGCACAAAATTGCAAGACAATAGGGTCTGTATGGAATTCTGAGACAGCCAGAAACATTATGCTAAATAAAATGCATCAAGTCACAATTTATAATGTTATGATTTAATACAGGCATTGCTTTTCAGACAGTGGGAACACCTTCTATGTCTTATTACTCAATTACCTGTTCAACTATATTACAGGTTTCCTGCCCCCACGAGTACCTTGAAATTGCATTTTGCAAAGGCCTGTATATATGTATAAATGTATATATATGCTGCCCCCTAGTCTCATGTGAGGAAGCTATCAAGGAGCATATGAGCGATATTGATAAGTTAGCTGTAACAAAACACAGCAAACCTTCACAGAAGGTCTCCGCACGAAACAAGTACAGTCGGGAACCTCGTTGATACGATCTTCACAGGAACCGGAAAATAAAGCGTATCCATGCCAAAATCGTATCATCCAATGCATTATCCAACCAAATCATATTATCGGGGAAAAAAAAAAAGCATCATCCCGAAAAACGTATATTACGCAGAATCGTATCAGCGAGGTTCCACTGTACACTAGCGGATAGGCTGACGATATAAAAAAAAAAGCAAGCGAGGTTACAAGGTTTTCCTTATGTTCTAACATCTCTCGCAATGCACACCACGCACACGGACAGCAATGCTTCACTGCAGTGTAGCAGCAAACAAAATGGCAGATGTGGTTGATGACGTCTTGACACGCACTAGCCTTCACAGGCTAAACGAAACAGAAAGATGATGGAGGGTCGCTCTGTCACATCGAATACGGTGCGCTTGCAACAGTGATCGAGGTAGCTGGTCTACATGACACGGCACGAGCACAGCAGTGGAGTGTACCCATTTAGCCATCACAACACTTCGTTCCAAACACTTCACGCCCAACACACGACGTGCGCACCCCTACCAACGCACATAGATGCGACTGCCATCGGTGATGTCATAGAAGCTGAGGTCACGGCGTTCCTTGTCTAGCACTGACTCCTTTCCTTCCTGGAGAAGGACAAGAGGAAGTTGAGATGTAGTCGAGCAAGGACATCAGCACGGACATGAGACACTTATTATGTATGAGAATACAATGACAAAGATAAATTAGCAACGCAGAACTTGGATCCAGAAATGATGGTGCCAATACCAGCTCCACAATGGTAGCATGACAATACAATGTTGCACAAGTTGGGGAGACGTGTAAACAGTTCTTCCAGCTAAGCAACCATTTGATTTGCACTAAAAAATATGTACAGTGGAATCTTGACGATATGAACCTCACGGGGTCACGAAAAATATTCGTATTAGCCGAAATTCGTATCATCGAAACACAATTAAAACTAGCTAAATTAAAGAGTCGGAGGTGAACTCACTGAGGCACACGCACGTAAAAAGCATTTACAGTATAGATCACCTATAACGTAACCGTTTATAGTGCAGAACTGGCTACAACGCGGGCCTTTTCCGACTCCCGTTACCCTCCATAGAACTCCATGTATACGCATACCGCTTACAGTGCAGCCGCGTGAGACGAAATACCGGTTATAATGCGGCTTGCGCGGGAAAATCTCGCCGATAAGGGCGGTAGCAAGCACGCTTCTCAACGAGGTGCGCCCACCGATGGAGAGGAGATCAATGAGGGCAATGGGCATGAGTCCAAGGGCAATAAAATTGTCGCCGCGCTCTGTATGTGCGAGTGAAAGCGCGCCTTTCGCGCGGGGGACGCGCGCCTTCGCAGAGAGCGAACGCACAGCGGAGAGCTAACAAGAATGCGGCCCGAGCACAGCAGCCACTCCGTCCGATGGCCCGCGGAAAAGGAGGAAAAGCACAAAAGCAACAAAAGCGCCACCGCTTCAACTCTTCGCGCCCAGTAGCGGCCTCCGCGCCGTCCGGCGCCGCGTCTGCGCCTTCGCACCAAAAGAGAAAGCACGTGACTGCGTGCTGTTCTATTTTGCGGCCATCGGTGGGGCGGCGTTTATTCGTATCAACCGACGCAGGTCGAAAATCGATTCGCAACAACCGTTCTCTAGCATGTTGCAAAGTAATAGGGCTTGGCCGGGACCACAGAAAAATTTGTATCATCCGGAAATTCGTATTAGCCGTGATCGTATCATCGAGATTCCACTGTATATGGTGGCACATTTTGGCATATCTTGTTTACTACCATGCTTGGATGCAGCACTGGCCTGTTTTGACCAGAGTAATTCCAACTACGCGTCTGTGGAGGAGAGGGACCGAAAAAAGTAATTGGCTCAGTGAAAGGAACAGTGGCGCTGCGCCATCTGTTCCTTATGGCGAGACACGACAAGTTTTGTGTTTCAGTAAATTGAGGCCACTTATACAGCAGTGGAATGGAAAGCTGGGCAAGTATGTACAGATCAATTTTCTTGTAGAATTCAGCAGGCATAAGTGATGAAAGTTCACTAGAAAAATCAACTCGCACGTAATAAAACAGAATTGTTTCATATCTAAAATAACACCTCTGTTAGCCACCCCATCAATGGCACTGTTTGACAAAAGAATACAAATTTTTGAACACCTGACTAGCTTTTACGGACATGTTTACAGTGGTGGGAATGGCCAAGCACATTCTGGAGCAGATTTTCTAGCAGTCAACAAGATGATTTTGTATTGTTATAGCGGGACACTATTCTAGCGCATCAAAACTGGTTACAGAGTACCGGTACAAATTATCACGAGTATTCCTAGGAAGGTGATCTGCGTACGTGACCACTCACAAACAAATTAAAACCATCATGTGTCCACACTGAGTCAACCAGCATGCTCAAAAAAAGCAAATACTGTGCATCTCAAGCGTGTAAAGCAAGCCACGCAACGGCACAAAAAACTCACGGCAATACAGTCAGATGGCCATTTGAGAAATTTTATTTGAGGCCTTAAGACACCTAGCTAGTAAAATGGCCAAGCTACAAATCCGCTGCGTTACAAACACACACAGATAAGACTCGACACAGCAAAGCAGCTATAACAAAATGCTGTTATATGCCGTTATATAACAAAATGCCGCGTCAAACGCGTCGTCGGTAGAGGAACACCTATTTCTCCAAGGCCACACCGTCGGTACGAAGCACCAGTGCGGGACACACCAAAAATGCGTAATGGGCCGCGCACACACTAATATGCCCGACAGCACTTCATCCTAAACTAGGCACAACTCGCGAATATGGCACAGAGTTCCCTAATGGGGGACCGCAAGCATGTGTGAGTGTGCGCTGGACGGATTAGCTCAGTGACCCTTGTGCTCATTTACCTTTATGAATGGCACGAGATGTGGCGGTACTCTTTATGTAAGGTAGTGGCAACCGCCACCTGGCACTGACCGCAACTCCTCTTTGTCGTGGCCTCCGAGATTACGCAGTGCGGCTCGTCCTGTAGCAGCTTCTCTTATTTGTAGCATGGATGTAGCAGCTTTAACAGAATTTAGCAGACCGGAGCAATTGTAGCAGATTTTCCACCACTGCGTTTACCACGTCTGTTCTGCGATGCCGGAATACCCTGCTGCTTGTTGCATACATTTTGTCCCTTTATTCCTTCACGATTCCCCCAGTTTATTTCGTGATTTACTAGAAATAGAACAAAATTAGCTGCGAATCGGTGCCTCTGTCCATGTGTTCCTTCCTTTCGTGCTCATGTCGCTTCCGCACGACGAATTCCACAAGAATACGAGTCATTTAATACCGCCTCTGAGATGATGGAAGTAACTGACAAGGATAAACATAGACCGTCTGCCCTGAGAAACTGCTTGCAACATATCCTTCTACACCACTCACCTCAAGACTTGCCAGGGAAGGCAGAAGCGGCTTCCTTTCCGAGGGAACAGCTGCATCACCAGGGCTTTCAGCTTCTCCACCGACATGGACACTACACCAAAATCAGGGCAAGACACATAACACCATAACATGCATAACTGTGCCTTCCTTTCAGCAATTTTGTGTAATGTTTGTAAGCATGCTATGAACACACCACACTCGCACATACATAATGCAACTACAAAATATAATGCAAGGGGGGAGATTTCTGGCTACTTGTAAAATGAAATCAGGAAATTGATGTTACAATAACAATGAGGAGTAACTATGCATAATGCAGTTGCGCCAAATCGCTTAAAATAGGGGCTTTCAGCACAGGGCAGGGCCCTCGTCTACCAATGGTAGCTAAATTAAGCATTGCCAAGAAAATCACAGCGTATATCACCATGACTTGGCACTTAAATAAAAAAAAATTTTATTATGGGGTTTTACGTACCAAAACCACAATCTGATTATGAGGCACGCCATAGTGGGGGACTCCGGAAATTTGGACCACCTGGGGTTCTTGCACCTAAATTCACCTAAATCTGCACCTAAATCTAAGTACACGGGTGTTTTTGCATTTCACCCCCATCGAAATGCGGCCGCCGTGGCCGAGATTCGATCCCGCGTCCTTGTGCTCAGCAGCCCAAAACCATAGCCACTGAGCAACCACGGCGGGTAGTTAAAACAACAGATGATGGCACAGCGCTATCAGATAAACACGCATTGCGTGTTCTGAAGAAATGATACAGCATGATGATGCTCTGGTATAATGTCTATGATGATGATTCGAGTGAGTCTTCATGCAAATGACCTCACACTAACAATGAAAGTCATTGATACACGAGTTTTACCATAAACGTTTGCTACAGAAAATGTAAGAATTTTCTAGAGAACAATGCTCTGATTTACTACAAGTGTCCATTCCTGGAACTACAATGATGTTTCTACCCTGCTTGTGCGCATCATTTATATTGCTGCACATAGACGAGTTTTATGCCGCATTAATACCTTTTCAGACATCAACAGCCCACAGGTGATATTTATGGTTAAGGGAAAACACTGGGAATGCCAGAGATGGAAATTCAAGACAATGAGCAACATGAGAACTTGTCTTTTTCACGGCCTTGAAAAAGACAAGTCCACTTGTCGAATTGTTGGCTCCTGCTCTCACCTTGTTCTCGTGTTGCTCATAATTAATGATTATTAAGGTTGTTTAAATAAAAATCGCATATCACATTGCGGTTCAAACCTGCCGCAACTTACAGCCTCTGTGGCACTGATGTCGCCCTCGTAGTTGTGCTGCAATTTGTTTGAAAGCAACAACACAGAGCAGTGCTACCCAAACTTGAAGATCTGATCCTTAAATTGAAACTGGGTTGCACTGACCAAGTGTGACCAATGGAGGTTGGCTCTCAGTACTTACACGGTAGGCGCTTCCTGATTGGTCCTCGATCAGGTTCCTGGGGCGCATGAATTTCAACAGCTGGAGGGAGCGCACTTGTCAAGGAGCATGTGACGAGTTGACAAGATTGAGGCAACAAGCAGAACATAGGGACTACTGTAGATCCATTACCAGAGAGCCTCTAAGCACATACAGTCTACGCACATCATGTTAAACACAAGAACAAGCTGACTGACCGACAGTGTTTAATGTTCCCAGGTGACATCTGGGCTTTTACAAAAATTCCCATTGTGAAGGGCGCTGGGTTGGTTCCAGGGTTCTTTAATCCATGCTGAAATCTAAGCGCACAAATGTTTTTGCATTCCGCTTCCCAATGGAATGTGTAATCTTGAGCTCAGAAGCATAAAGTCATTGTGACCGAGCCAGCGTGCCGAGTACGAAGTGTGACAGATTAAGACACGCTTTAACGTTCCACAATACAGCTTACTACATTACCCGCAACTTTAAAATGGCATTGCAGGAATTAAGCTAAGGATGTTCAAATGGCGAGATTTCCTAATCAAATCAAATACAAATATTCAAGAAAAACAACTTTTGAACATTGAATCAAGTCCCAGGTATGTACATACGTATTTTCTCAATTATAAAGTGCAATACAGGGTTTGTCCGAAAAGTAATGTCAGTGATTATATTGTGAAGCGACTATTCATTGCAGCGTGCTACGACCAGTTGGGATTGGTGGAGAGGGAAGTTAGCTTACGCAAGCGCGGTCACTTCATCGTCTGCTACAAACTGGAGAGTAAGGACGGGCTTTTCGGTGAAACTCATCATTTCCCGTGCAAGCCACAGTGCAGCGCTCGTTGCAACAAAGGATTGCCTTCAAGATTTGTGTGAAACTCGGCAAGTCCACAGTGGAACTATTTCCTATGATAAAGACGGCCTCGGGTGATAATTGTTGGTCAGAACGTCAAGTCTACCAGTGGCGCTTGAAAACGGGACATTTTACAAAGTCAAAGAGGCTTGCACCAAGGCTTTAGTCTAAAGGACATTTCTGAGGAAGCCTACCGTGACGCCTTTGATGCCTGGAAATCTCACTGGAAGCGATGTATCGACACAGGAGGAGCCTATTTTGAAACCTTTTAATGTGTTGTACTGATCCGATCCATCACTTTTTTTTATTTGACTCACTGACACCTTTCGGACATACCCTGTATAAAGGTTACGTGGAGTCTACTCGGTAAAACGAAAAAGACTTGTGTTATTTAGGATATCTACTGCTGTTCACAACTTATGCTCAACTGAGGAGCTTGCAAATAAGGAAACTGAAACATGATCGCATCTGGTGCACCATGAAAATGGCAGTAATGCAATGCAGGAAAAGCAAGTGTAATACTACAGCACCATACATTTTTTAGAGAGAATGGGAACAACATGGCAAGATTGTCTGAATGATAAACTGCCTTGCCTAAATTGCAAAAGCAAACTTGTATAGGCTGCCTAAAGGCTAGACATCCTCACTCAGCAACCGAAGCCTCTCTACAGCAACAGAATCATTTGGAATTGTCGACAATTGCACTGACTTTTTCCCTGCGGACTCCAATAAGCATCATCCCTTATATTCGAATAGAAAAATAATATTTAAAAACATTGAATAGTGAATACTCAAATTGAACATATACCAAACAGCAAGGACTATTCTATTCGTATTTGAAATTTCAGGTATTTGCATTCCTTTAAACTAAAATAGAAAAAGGGAAATGCTTAAAGTCTACGAGAGAATTTCACACTGTAGCAGTTGTGGTACGGCAGGTGACACAAATAACTTAAGACGGAAAGGATACTGATGACCCTCTTGTTTAATGACGACGTTTTGCCATCTGGCACAGTTTCCGGTGCTCCATAGGCTGAAAAAAAGGAAAAATACAAAAATAAATGATACAAGTCAGACCAGTTAAAATTCCATCTCCATAAATAGCAGTATAGTAGCTCATACAGAACCATGGTTAGAGATGTCAAATTTTACCTTACAAATCTTGGTCAGGATGAACAACACGAGCTAAGATCATGCTAAGACAAAGAGGGAATAGGCCAATATGCCTGCAGGATTAAAACTTTTTAATGCTCAAAGTGAAGCCATTTGTTCCAGTCAAACCTCAATGTGACGAGCTTTGGTCTACCGGAATCTCTGGTTCAACACTACAGACTAGAAAGAGGAAGGACTCACTTTTGAGAAGGCTGAGGAACCTAGGATGTTCACGGAGGAACTCTGGAGAAGGTGTGCCCCCTTCTGCAGTTCCACCACACTGGACCCACAATGGAAAGAACCGGTTTACGTAGTAGATGCCAGCTTCACGCCTTTCATCTCTTGTGACCTGGACAGTATCGGATGGACTAATGCAATGGCAGCTCCCCTTTAGCTACACTGATTGAGTGATCAGCTGAATATGCAGGATCAAAGAAGGATCAAAGATCTTAAGTTACAGTGAAAACTGGCCACGCAATATGGCGACAGTTGGTGTTCTCACTGTCATAAGACCTCTGGCTTGCTTACCTCATGCACAACACCATGAAAAATTTCTGAGATCTTGGTACTGTAGTAGACATGCCATTATATAAACTTCTGCAATACGACGCCGAGAAACTTTTTTTAAAAACCAAGAGAGTCGTCCTACCACAAGAAATAAACTTGATTCTGTCATTTAGTACACCTATATTTGCCACTTAGCATACATGGATTTTGTCTAAAATATCTACATTGTGGTGCCACGACAAAACCCAAATACAGTCAACAATAGATTTTTCGAATGTGCCCGATAACTTGGATGCCTCCACGCCACCGCCATGTCTCCCACAGAGCCAATGGAAACTTCGGACGCTGAAACCCTTAGCCATTCGATTGTTCCGACTTTTTGCCATGACCGCAGGTCTGATACATCATAACTGAAGTCACCACCACTGCCATTTTTATTATCTCGCAGCACTGAACCAGCGCTCTCGCACGCCGATCCGCTAGCAGCCGTAGCCACGTCAGCATCGACTCCCAACTTTGTCATCCTTTCCTATGGCTTTGAAGTGCGGAAAGTACGGCAAGGGTCAAGCGTTGCATAATGCCGATTCCAGAAAGTCAGCTTTTCGCCGCAATACAGCGGTGTTACTTCGGTTAAGCATATGCATTCCATTGCAGTGAAGCACACCAGGAGCAGAAAGGAGCCACTGTCACGGGACACAGTATGTTTCCTTTAATTATACACGCGTATACCTGCAGTCTCCTATCACAGTACGAGCACCGATACACCTAATAAGTATACTGGCAGGCCTTCAGACCCGTTTCGGACATGCCTGTGGTGATTTGAGCCCTTGAGGACCATAAAAGTCATGCCTTCATTTTTTGGACTGCCCAACCTTTTGGATGTTTTGCGGCCCCTACCTAGTCTGAAAAATCAGACGGCTGTAATCATGTGAATCTGTGAGTCTAACCACTGTTACAAGGTTATTGCACAGTGCAAGACGCATCTACATGCGTCCGAAATTTCCAGAATGTTGTCGCCGATCGTATAGTGAAAGAGTATAGAGAATCAGATTGTGCATGTGACATGAATGGTGGCATACATTCTGAAACATACACGAGCTCCAGCAATAACGCTCGAATGTGCGATGCATCATGCATAAACAGCCAACGCACTTCCTATAGGTCAGATTTCAACAACCAATGACTGTGTCCGCAGTTACTGCTGCGCTTCGAGTGTTACTTGTTTTTCCAGGCCCAAGTTCGCCCAATAAAGAGTTAGATTCACTGTCACCAGTACATGAAAACTAATACTGGTGAGAATAATTTCATATTTACTTCATTATATCTAATAATTTGTTATATCAGGGATCGACTGCATTCACTCCACATGACCATGACAGGATGCTGTGTGTGCTGGTTTGTTCAATGAAAACGTGAGCAAACGCGCATTTTAGTGACCCTTTGGGAAGGCCTGTGCTGGCCTCAAATACTGACCGCCATTCTGTCGAGGAGCTGCAGGTTTCCCAGGTGAGCCACCAGGAGGCAGCGTGAGATGTGCCGCCTCTCACGGACTGTCACAGGGTTCCCTTTCACAAACAGATCCTCCAGACGCGCCAGCTTGTTCAGCTCCGCTATGCTGACCCACTGCAACAATGAGAACAATGGCACGGCATTTGTCATCCATTACATCTGGCTGCATTATTTGTTGGGCCTAACTGCAGGCATCACACTAGTTTAATCGACAAGATACAATGCAAAGTTAGGCGCACAGAATTTAATTGTCAGGTGGACATTTATTGCCGTACTTGTTCCTCGTCTGCATATTACCATTATCATATTTCTTCATCACTACCCGTGTGTACCCATCATCATCATCGCGGGCTGCGCCTGGGATTTTTGCCGAGTCTCTCAGGCACAATAAAGATTAGCCAAATTGCTTCCTCCCATTACACTGATTTGGACATAAATGTTAGCAATTGCCTGTGTATGCACATCCGTGCATAATCAGTGTTCTTACTGTCTGTGTTTCTTGACACAACTTTCAACTGTGGTTGTGTCCGACTTTTGTCTTATGATATGCAGAATGTTATTTTTTCCAAGTCAATTTTGCTGTTAAACATTTTCGATTCACCCCTCACAAGTATCTTATATTTTTTGACAAATTCTTAATTTATCATTACTCTTGACAATTTGAACCTGGGTTATATCATCATTGTTCATAATGTTCTTGTACTGAACCTCTATCTATTACAAACCTCGAAAGTCTCAAAAACTAGTCGATATATCATGAAATAGGTATGGTGTTCTATGGGTCAAAGCTATCACATCTGCAAGCTGTGAGGTAGACTTTTCTTTCCTTACACAGTTCTGCCATTTTCACATCTTGAAAGCATGTAGAGGTGTTTTTAAAGCTTTTCATTTTGCACCAGCCACTCATACTTTTCCTATGTTACTGCTTCCTGACTGTGCTAATCCCTGTTGCCAGAGCACTTCGTGATGAAATTTGTATTACTTTGTTCAGGTGGACAACCTGTCACAACAGTGGCCTTAGCAGACTGGTTTAATACAAGTATGGTGACTATTAAGCTTGTCAGCTTAACTATTCTGGCACGGCTGAACATGGAAATACACTCGCCTAGCTCTAGTGACTTTGAGAGGCAGTTTTGCTGTTAAATACTTTCACTAATATTTTACATTTCGACAAATACCTGACATTATTTCGCTAAGTTAATTATTTTATGATTATTCAATCACATTGAGCCCAAGAAAAATACTCAATTTCATTAAATTCTACTGTGCACTTTTTGCACATGAATACTCTGTATTTGTTGTCTCATGTTCCCTATGAGGTCTTTATTCTTGTGTTTATACAAATGCACTGCGCGAAAGGCATTCGGATGTTAGCAGCAACAAGCATTGATTACGGGGACCATGCAAAACCTTGCTCGGAGGCACCATTTTTTTGCTCTAAATTATTTTTCTGCATGTCAAAGAAGTAAGAGCAAAAGGAATATGATAATTAAAGCAAACAAACCCAAGTCATTGGTTGCAAAAACTTCAAAATAAGGCAGAACATCGTTCATACGTTTTGGAAAAGAATGCGAGAAAAAACATACTAACCAAGAAAACGTATGATCCGAAGTAACTAAAAATGTCACAGGCTCAACTGTATTTGACATCTACGAAATGCAAAGTGCTGCGTGAATTATTGCGCACGAGGCACGAGACGTCGATAAGCATTGAGCTGGTGTGGCTTCAGTGACCCGAGACACATTTTGTTGTTTTCCTATTGCGTAGTGTTTAACCCTTTGAGGGTCGAATTGTTTTGCCAAATGCGAACCCCCAGGGTCGATTTTTTTTATTGCTGATTTAAATTCTTCGAAAGAATCTATTTCGAAAAAATATGGTCGTAATTTTTTTAAAGTGACAGTAAAGTGAGGAAAAAATCGTTTGTGTTCTAAAATACACAATGTCTATTCGTGAATAAGAAGATAAGCGCGCTGAAAAATGGTTGTGTGCACGTCCGGAAACCGAAACAAGTGAGAAGCCTTCGTCTTATCGCCAACAAGGGGCTATAGAGCTTTTGTGGTCTCCAAAAAGGGAACTGCAAAAATGGCAGCATCGTTTGTGTATGTAGGCGGCTGCCTGGGAACAGGTGTAATCGCGCCGCGGTGGGCGAAAAACGATCGAGTAACAAGCGGTCACCCTTTGAGAGATTTGAAACCAGATAGCCATCAGTTTAGTGCAACAAGCGGGATCCGCCGCAGGAGAAAACCGTTGCCGCCGGTGCCGCGCGCGCTCGGATGCGCAAGCGAGAGCTGACGCGCTGTTGCCATAAAAAAAAAAAAAAAAAAAGAAAAAGAAAAAAAAAAAACGGAGAGCCATTGGCGCAAGTAAAAATTGCACGTCTTCCCGTCGAGTGGCAGCACATACCAAGCGAAAGAAATGATAGAAAGAAGAGCGGTGTTCTGTGGAAGAGCGCACTTGCCGCCGCCGCCGCGCGCGCGCGCCGGGATGCGCGAGCGGTAGCTGACGCGCCGTTGCCATAAAAAAAAAAAAAAAGGCAGTGGCGCAAGTAAAAATTCCACGTGTTCCCGTCAAGTGGCAGCACATACCAAGCGCAAGAAATAATCGAAAGAATCGTGCACTTCGCCGCCGCGCGCGCGCGCGTGCGCCCGGATACGTGAGCGACAGCCGACGCGCCCTTGCAAAAAAAAAAAAAAAAAACGGCGAGGCATTGGCGCAAGTAAAAAATTCCACGTGTTTCCGTCGAGTGGCAGCACATGCCAAGCAAAAGAAATGATCGAAAGAGGCGCGCTTTTTAAATGTACAAGCGATACCGTACATGTACGCCATTGACCATTTTGAGGGTGTTCGCGGAGGTCGTACATGTACGATATTGACCCTGAAAGGGTTAAGGACAGCGACAGGAAGCCAAAACGAAATCCAGTTGGTGGGCAATGCCGACTGCCGCTGAATCGAAATTTGACGCTCACATCGCGCCACCTGCAGCTGGGAACAGCAGCACGTTTGGATTATCGCCTACTAAAAGCGTGCAGTACGCTACCAACGGCACTACGCCCCAGGCACTGTAAAACAATTAGGCGAAGAAGCTTATCGCAATGAGTTTGGCGGCTATAGCAGTGAAAGCGGCGTGCGACGACCCGGGAGGAGAATTGCTGGTACCAGATTCAGAAACTGAGGGCGCGCCGGCGTTTTCATGTGAAACGGGCGGGCGAGTATTGCGGGGAAGCTGATGCGGCGAGCAGCTACTATTTTCAATGGCGCGCGCCTTGCGCCTTTTCTTGTTTGCATAGGATCTAGTGGCCGGAAAACGCATACGATCACAGTCTGCAGCAGGGAACGGCGGCGTGTTTGGATTATCAGCTATTAAAAGCATGCAGTAAGCTTCCAACAGCACCACGTGCTATGAATCCGATAGTCAAAGATGCTTATCGCAACAGGGTTGGTGGCGACAGCTGTGAATGCGGCGTGCGACGACCCCGGAGGCAATTTGCTGGTACCGGAATAAGAAACTGAGTTTACGCCGGCGTTCTTACGCGAGAGGGGCGGGCGAGTATTGCGGTGAAGCTTCCGCTGCGGGCAACTATATACTGTTCTCGATCGTACGCACCTCGTGCATTTTCTTATTTGCATGGAATCTAACATCCCGAGAATGTATCATACGATCTCAGTTTGGCGATGTACTGAACGTTGGTGCAGAAAAATCCTATTTTCCAGCAATGTATGAACCGGGAAAAAACAAGCATAACTCTAATCATTCTTTGCGTTCTTGATCGTGAACATTGGCGCCGGGAAATTATATGGAACGGGATGGTATCAACAAGGTTCTACTGTACCACTAAAATGGGAGTCACCCTCAACTAGAATTCTCTGGGCTTGCGACGCCACGTTCTCCCATGAAGTAGAACTGCAGTACCCAATAGCACCAAGGCATTGACATTATGCAGCGAAACTTGACATACCATGGTTGCCAAGCCTGCTCAGCCTTCTTGATGGCATCGTTTCTATGACTACAACAGCTTCCGTGAGGCACAGCAGTTGGTGCGCCATATGCTCGCCATGTTGATGGCAGAGTTTAACATGGTTACACTTTCGGCAGAGCTGCTGCGATAAGGCAATAATTAAAACAGTTGTAAAACATAATGTCGTAGTTTTTTTTTTCGCAACACTGGCAATATTGTGTGAATTTAAATCACACATTACATTTTTAACCAGTAATCATAGTGGCGTAGATTAGCGTCACATCCATTGCACTAAGTGCCCAGAATCGGCACACTGTAATGGTGCTATAGGTGGTGCCCAAAACTCGTCATCAATGATGTGTTTCTGGCTCCCGCAATCTTTTCCGCCGCATGCAACCAGCAAAATCATAGCCTTTAAGGTCCGCATTTTTTATCCACAGGGCGCCACCAGTGTGGCATTGATTTGGAGACCACCTATTAGTGACGCCCACCAAGATTTCTCAGGTGCACCTGAAGGGTCCCTCTAATAAAAGATAGAGCATTGTAACAATCACAACTTTCGGCCCACCTCTTCAAGACGGTTGTTGTGAAGGTTCAGTATCACCAGGTTGGCAAACAATGGGGTTTTCTGGCCCGGCGGTGTATCCGGGAACGAGATGCTTGTCAGGTCGCAGTCAGCCAGTGACAGGCTTTTTAACCTGAGCAGAAGAGAGCAATGAATTAGATCACTTCAACTCTCCTGCTTGCAACACTGAGCAACAAATGCTGAAGCAGCTAGCACACAGGCATCACAGCTCAACAAACCTGCTAATCTGCATCTAGTAAGCAAGAAATATCCCAAACGTGTATAGTTTTTATCAGCTGATACAAGAGCGCCTAGAAAATCCCATATGGGCAGTACAGTTTCTTATAATACTAGTACAGCAGACTTCCATTAATCCAATCCCAACTGAGAGTCCCGACTGGTGCTCATGCATCTCTATGGGCCCAAACTTTCATTATGTCAATCATAAAATTGGCCTTCGCAAGATAATTTGAACTTCACTTGTCAGCACGCACGTGCCTGAGCCCTATAGTGACCCCTTTGGCAGCAGCATCTGTCTCAGCGAAGCTTAGGCCACAGTGAATGCGTTGAACATACACCACCTCCCATTGAAAACACCTATTTTTCAGCCTGCTAAAGAGAATTTTTAAGCAATAACCGTAGCTCACAATGTGTGATTACAGCATTCACCCGATTCTAATGCGTGCCTCTTTTTTGAAGAAAACTGGGTCGAAAATCGCCTGGATGGTGCAATCGAACTGCCTTCGCGACGTTCGTATGCTCTACTACATAACATGCATGTATCGCGGTGAAGACGACTTTAAAAACAATGTGACAAAGCTGACTTTAGGAAACCGGCCACCAATGTGCAAGACATATTGTGGGCTGGTTTGCGTCGTTGCTCTCAGAGTCAAAGTCTAGACGAAAGGACAGCATCCTCAGACTCATTGCTGCTCGATCCATCAATAAAATCAACCGCAGACATAACAGAATCGCAAGATCTGCGATCTTTCGAACCGCACACCCAGCTTCCGGAGACAGCCATTATTGCTTTCTACTTTGATCATCGTGAAACTTCAAAGCACATTAAAAAATCAAGCCAAGCAGGAAAAAGCAAACTGGTTAGGAAACAAAAATATAGTTCTCCTCCTGCACATCCGATGGTGCAGTGTGTCCATGAGTGGCACAGAAGGTCTCGAAAGCTGCGTTTCAAACCATCGATGGCAGGCTAACGATGCCCACTGGGTGCAGTAGGGAAAGACTTAACGGCCTTTCAACTGCAAGGCCTGGAATTCCACACAGGCACACCAGCTCACCTTGGCAAATGCCCCAGATGGCAGACAGTCTCCCAGGAGGAGATAGGGTTGTCCTGTAGCGACAGGCGTTCGAGCTGCTGAAACAGCATCTCGGGTGGCGGCCGCAGAACGCTGATGCCGTTCAGCGACAGAACCAGATTCTCGACCCAGGGCCACATCTCTGCACACTGCAGGGCCTGTAGTAGGAAAAGGACGTTTCCAACTGTGACACTCTACAGCTCCCCCAACTTCCAAGAAAAGAAGAACCATTGCAATTTATTTAAAATGACACTGCACACAACAATGTGTGGCTTCTATCAATCACCTTATTTAGGGTCAAGAATGTTTTTGCAGTCGACCTCTGTTGTTTTGATCTTGATGGCATCGACAAAATTGATGTAATTATTTAGCGGGCTGAATTAGAAGCATAAAAACATCCGAACACACCACTGCTTCACTCGACAGTATTTACCTGAGCCTAATGCACACTTAGTTTTTATGACTTCATAGTACAAAAAAATTGGCCCAAATGATTTTACACGATAGAAAATATAGCATGCCTAAAATTCCCTGAACCTGGAAGTTACAAATCTGATTAAATCTGATTAAATTTAAACTTACACTTTTTGGATAGCATAGATATAGAGCAGCCTCCATGCAAAATTTTATGTTTGGAACACAAGTGTATGTGTCACGAAAGACTGGTAAACGTCGACGTTTGTGATACCAAAACTTAAAAATCCTGTCCCATTACCGCTGACTGACAGTGTCGCATGACTGACAACGTGCAACTCCTCGGCACGACCTCCAAGATAAGCCCCCATTCGCCTGCGCCGAGCTAAAAGATCTCAGAGGCAAAGTGCTGAGACTTGTGTCATATCCGTGAACCACACGGTGCACGCGTTGTCTGCTTAGGTGCTACTTAAAGACTTGGTAAAGCCCTACAGCTTTACCAAGATTGGTTCAGTAGTATATACTACACATTTATTGCCAATTTAGCCAAAGCTAAATTTTGTTTTAGTTGGCCTTCCAAGACTTCGCTACCCACGAAATGGGGAAATGCAGATGACACCCACCTGGTCCCAGCTGTAGCCAACACCCCGCAGGACCATCTGCCGAACAGACCGGAAGTAGTCCCGAAGCTCTGCCGGCTCCTTTGGTATCTCCAGCATGTTCTTGCTGCAACAGAGAGCAACAACTTGGCACGATGGTATGAAATGGTATGGCAACAATGAAGCAAGACGGTGCATGGTAACTGATGAGGCCAAGTGCATGCCGTAGTCGCAGGTGCAACATGAAGTGGGCAACATCTGCCACTACACCCCGTTTCAAACTTGGCAGACAGGGATGCGGAAGCTAAGCAAGTAATGTGGTGATGGAAGTCTCACTCTGCATGGTTCTCAGTGCAGTTGTTTTCAATCTAGGAAGCTCTTTGCCGAATAACTACAGGACATAGACAAGTTACAGCGGTTAGTTTGCAAAGTGTAAATGAGATGGTACTACTGACCCAGACGCCACACGACACCATACGATGCCTTCTGAGTGCAGCGGAATGCCTGAATGCCTCCGTGATGTAGGTGCTTCTATAATTGTAGGTCACACATACTACTGTATACAGCTCATACCACTTATAACATAACAGATCATACTGCAAGACCGGTTATAATGCGGTCTTTTCTGACTCCTGTTTTATTTTCCCATAGAACTCAATGTATATGCAAACCGCTTGTACAGCACCCACGCGAGATGAAGTATCAGTTATAATGCGGTTGCTGCAAAATCGCATAGGCAAGTGCAGCAGTGAGCATGGGTCTCAACAATGTGCGCCGGATGGGGGGAGATGCGGCGGCAGTGCGCTGGCTTATGGTGCACGGGGGTTGCGTAGGGGCGTGCAAATATCAAAATCAGAGAGTAAACGAGGATAGCCGATATTCTAATTGACATTATGAGGGGAAATGGAGCTGGGCAGGCCATGTAATGCGTGGAATGGATAACCGGTGCACCATTAGAGTTACAGAATGGATACCAAGGGAAGTGCAGTCGAGGACGGCAGAAAGCTAGGTGCGGTGATGAAGTTAGTAAATTTGTAGGCGCAAGTTGGAATCAGCTAGCGCAAGACAGGGGTAATTGGAGATCGCAGGGAGAGGCCTTCGTCCTGCAGTGGACATAAATAGTATAGGCTGATGATGCGTACATTAAAGCGTGATGAGATTGTTGTTCGAATGTTTGTCCTGAGCACGCCACACCGCAGAGGTAACACCAGCAAGGTGCTTCAAGATGATTACAACGTTGCGTTGTGTAAAAGTTATTCAGAAGCCAACAACGGTAACCTAACGACGCTGCTGGCTGAAGTGGATGAACTTTTTAACAGTGCGTCAGAGGATGCGGCCTTCGATGTCTTAAGAGTGAAGTGCAATAATTGTCGGTTTCCTGCGCCTAAAAGGAGTGTTGGTTCAAGTTTTATTCTGCTAATAAAAATTTTTACAGAAATTTAGTGCCCTGAAATGGGCAAGTACAGCACTTCACAATGAATGTACAAGCGTGCGTAATCACGTTTCATCATGCCAACCAAGTTAATAAAGGTACGTCTTATACACAGGTGCATCTTATACCCTAACACTCTTTTTTTTTTCCCCAAAAGTCGCGAAAACTAGGAGGCATGACTTACACGCTGGACCAATCAATCATCCCAATAACTAGCTGAACCAAAAAATTGGTCGGTGCTATAGACACGAGGAGGAGCCTGTTGTGCTCACCTGAGGTGCAGTTCCGACAGGTACGGCAGCTGACGGGTGATCTGTGCCACTTGTTCCCACGTCGACAACATGGTGTGTGTGAGCACCAGGCATTGAAGCTTGGGCACCAGGCCCGCCAGCTCACCATCATTGCCAGGCCGGTCCACGGGCATATTTGCCAGGACCACCTCACGGATAGTCTCGCCACGGCTGCAAAGTGCAGAGCATAAAAGGCCCATGTTCCCAACCTGTTCTGGTCTAAATTCAGAGAGCAGAAAAAACACCCAAAATGAGAATGCAAACGATCCCAGTGCTATCCTGAGGTGGGAAATATATTGAGAAAACTAACAGGTACTAGGGGCCCTGAACCACTTTTTATCGAAGTCGAGATGTGCACTTGAAGCTAAAAGACTATTTCTTTCTTTCTTTCAGAAATACTATGCCACAAGAAGTACTTCAATGCGTTCAGCAGATGCAGAATTATTGGTAATCAAACATCCCCTAGTGGTGCTTCCTCTCCTTTTTCAATGACTTGCACTGAGAAGGCTACAGCGGAGCAGGGCATGCCCACAACACTCCGCCTATTGAACGTCATCATGACGAGCAGTTCAAATTTTATTTGGATATACACGTAGTTGCCACTACTTCCCATTTTGGTGCCTACGACGCGCCAAATGCAGTTGTCCTTAGCGAGTCGCAATGCACGCAGTCAGCAGACTCGTCGCAGCGGCCGCAGTACCTTCGCTATGTAACAGACCACAGCTACATGCAACTGTAGGGCATATGCGCAGCGTTTGCTCTGCACGACAGGGCTTGAGTGAGCGCTCATATGCTCCAGTGCTCCGAAGCCCCACGAGTTAGTGCGCGTCGGCGTCTCGTGCGCAACGATCCACATTACGTAGATGTCAACTACAGTTGAGTCTGTCAAATTTTCTAGCTACTTTGTATCGTACATTTTCTTGGTTAAAACGTTTTTTTCTCGCGCTCTTTTCCAAAACATATGAACGAGGTTCTACTGTACATGATGCTTTCAAGAAATAAAATTTTGTTGCAAGTCGGTGCTTTGCCCTCGTTTACGTTCTTCTCGTCCCCATTTTGTTTCCACACCGTGAATTTGCCTCACTGATCACCAACTAGCCCAGTCACATACTCGGACGTAAAGTCAAGCTGGAGCTTCCCTCTGCAACAGATGAATCACGCTTGCACTGGAGCTCTGCTCACATGTCCCCAATTGTTCCATAATCCATTCTTAGGATGGCTCCCATCCGAACTAGTACGTGCTAGTTCATGACATGGTGAATTCAGCATGCAACACGGGCACGTCGCAGAAGTGGGTTGCATGTTCTTTTTTCTCTGCCTGTCCATGCTGCTTGCCACATTTTTCTGCTTTGGACGCAGCGTGTTCTCACATTTCCAGTATAATTCCAGTTTTGTGAGCTCACGGCGCTTATGTTTCTTTGTCTTTTTTTTTTCAGTTCTTGCACTACACCTTTTCTTTGTCAATGCAGAAAAAGATGCATCAATACAATTTTGCTGCATGGAGACAGTATATAGACAAGCACTTCAGGGATCAACATAACAGCACATCTCATGAAGCCATATTCAGGTTGGACTTGTGACAAATGCAAATGAATACAGTTGTGCAACTGCAGGCCTTCACCCCCCCATTCCATCGCCTTTAACAGTATTTCGTTTTCCTCACAACCGCAAATAAAACACAGCAGTGACAAGGCCTGCACTTAAGTTTTTATGCACAGATTTCTACCTAATGCTTCAAATCAGTCACTTGTTTTTTTTTTACACAAGTGAAACAACGTTTCAAGTTATACTGGCTTTATTACTACTGAAGTGAACCTTTTAAGAGGCTGCCATACCGTAGTCTTGACAATAACCATTGCACACGCTTCAAGTGCACCAGACTATGCAGGATTGACAATCAAAAGCCCAACTCACTAGGACGTTCATGAGTGCTATCAACCGAACAATCAAAGGACTATGCCTAAGCAGAATTGAACACTCCTGAAACTTTGCCAGCATCCCACCCCTGCCAAGTCCACGCACCTGAGAATGGCGGTGATCTTCTCGGGGCCGACAAACTGAACAGTCCGGTTCGGCGTGAACTGCAAGAGCAGCACATCTTGGTCTTCACTGAGGCTGGGTGCCTCTAGATCGGATAGGGTTGAGAAGTACTTCTCGCGCACAGCATCCGCCACGCTCAGCGTCCGCTCCACCTTCTGCGGACGAATGAACGATCCGCCTGTCTCCGACCTGCATACCGACAAGAGGTCAATACGAGCCTTAGCTACCAATATAGTTTCTTGGTCACACATCTTCAGCCTAACCAATGTTGCTTCTTGTTGAGAAAATCTGCATGTTTGAATCACATGTAATTTCCTGTAATAGGCCATATATTAGCTGCATAGAGTATTAGTCCAAGAATTTTGTATGTACTCTTTGTATTGCTTCAGCTTTATAAATAAACCTCATTTTAACTGAGACAGAACTTTCGATTTTTTTTTTTTCAAATGTAGTCGGTGGACAAAAATTTACATATGTACATACTCGAAACATTGTTGGGCCCTACGGCCATTGCGGTTAGTGTCAGGTTCATAGATGGTACCTTCATTTCACTTCTGCATGTAAATTAAAAATGAGCTGTACTTATACAACTGAATTTCACACGACCATCCAGTACATACAAAATACCTGGACCTGGCTTATGCGTCTAGTATGTGGTGCAATCACATGTAGATCAAACGTGCACAGGTTTTCTCAACAAGAAACAACTGTTCAAAAAAAAAAGAAAAAAAAAGATCGACTGAAGAGAGACAGGGCTAATACATTTGATGATTGGACATGCAAAATTGTTTACAAGCAAGGCCAAATCATCTGGCAACTTTTACTTCAACTAGCACTTTGTTCCAAGTTATTGTGCCGAAAAGCTATAATAATCACCCCTCATAACCACTGCTACAATTAGGAAGCTTTAAATTAACATTACTTGCTTGCCTGGACATTGCACATCTGCTCACATTCGTAGTGGCAACAATTATGAGTTCATTTGACTCTCAATGTGTCCACAAATGAGCCATACCGAAAGCTGTCATCATCATGCCTTCATGACAATGATACAATTTATTCTGTTGAGGATGGAACATAAAAACAAATTGTTCATTGCTTAATCTCATTATGTGCTTAAGCTCTTACTTTTTTTTTTTTTTTTTGAGTGACACATTTAACTTCCTAAGGTAACTTGCAGCTCCTAAGGTAACTTGCAGCTCAAGTTGTACCATTAAACCCTGAAGAATATTTTTTTTTTCTCATAGAAACAGTACAAAATGGCTTTCTTTATGACCTGAAATACTTTGAAAACATCATTAAAACACAAAAAGATCTCTTAAATCCTTGTATGTATAGCAAATAATTATTTACGATTATGAACTGCCCCCTTCACTCTCTGGAACTTTGTGAAAAAGATTGTTTGGACTGTAGTGTTTCTCCACTGATGCTGTGCAATCTACTGCATACCACTAGCGGGTATGATAGTGCTCAAAACACAAATTGTGTTTCTACACCAGGTTATGGTTTTCTTACGAGTATTTTTTAGCAGACGACGCAATGGCACGTCCGTGTCAGGATCACTAGCTGCCATCTAGCGTGAAAAAAATAGAAGCACAGACGATGGAACGGCTGCCACCAATCAAAGCTGTCAAAGAAAAAAGACCCTTTGACAGCCGCATTTTGTTATAAGCCATACAGAAAGTAGTGAAATGCATGACAAGGTGAGCTCATTATAAGCCAAATAGTAGCAATTGCTTATGACGAGCTGAGGCCATCGAGATCCCTGAAGGGGTTAAGGCACAATTCAGTACGAGGGGCAAACATCTCCATCACACCAAGAATGTTGTGAAATGTGTCAATTATTAAAAACGTCCTCTTTCAGTTCTGAAGAAACACTACCATCAAGGCACACGAGGACTTAACATATGCACTGAGGCCTTATATGGTACTATATTCAAAGTGCCTGTAACATCTTTCCATTAAATTTGCCAGCTCACCTTGTTTGAAAGTACTGGACACCATTGTGGCATCCATTGTGCTTGCCACGGTATGGGTCTTCCCATTCAATGCCCAGCCATGTGCCTGCAATCGTGACAGAAATAATGCGCACAAAAATTTCAAGATCTCGTCATTTACAATGACAATGGCACAATTCAAGTAATGACGTAATTGCAACCTACGTTAGCACAATTTATAATCGCACCAATTGCAGTGGCACAAGCCTGTTTCTTCTTGCATGGGGAATGAGGATCTCACATAACAAACTCCAAGGGTAGCACAGAAATGTTATGACAACACTACGCGTGATGGTCCAGCACTGACCAGCTCTTTCGACACAATCCATTAATCACACGTAGGTTAAAGTGGTACTTACTAAATTTCTTCGCTGGAAGACAGCAAGAAAGCACGGATACAGCAAAGCAAAACTTAGTTCTTAATGACATGTTGCTGAGTGTTTTTCTCTGAAGCGAATGCACCATTTAAAGATAGCTTGAGACTAAAGTCGTGCATGGCTGTTGAGAAGTAAAATTTAATTATATAACTCTTCCTTTTGGTGGACGCTTTGCAGATTGCAGGAGATGAAAACCAACACAGGAAAAATGCATACTACAGAAAGTGAAACAGTCGGGATCCCAAGAGTGTAAATTTCACAGAAGTGAAGACACTTAATTTGTGCGTAATATGGTGAGTAGCGCTTTTCTAGGAGAGCAGCCATTTGTGACCAACGTGGTTACGCTACCACTGTCAGTCACTGGTGTGAATAACCCCTTACCTCCAACGAAAATTTTCAAAATGCACGGGAAGTACTAGATAAAAGGATCGAACAATAGTGAAAGCACGATTCATACTGACATGTTGCTTGTGAAGCACACCCTTATCAATTTAGCGGTTGTAAGTTTTCACACTCAGCAAGCATTTCTGTGATTAGCATGTCGATAGCAAAAAAAAAAAAAGAGAAAGAGAGCTGTAGTCACAACTGCAAATCACAGTACATTGCATCTACACTCCTTGGCTTGGCTGCACCACTAGGAGAAAAGGGTGTAAAAACTGCGACTCAGAAAGCTGTACACCCTATCACAAATCAAGGCCAGTTGGCCTTGGGTTTTTGTGTAATACGGTGTACATTACTGAGCCAGTTACTTACACCGGTGTCAAAGTTACTCTGTCAAGAATGCAAGCAAATCCTACTGCTGCTGAGCCTGCCGAGTTCCTCTATTATAGTGAAAATCTGCCACATCCAATTTAAGTGGGCTACTTAATCCGGAAATAACCCCGTAGCAAACACTTAACACGTGAAAGCTGCTGCAGTATTAGTGATTCAAACAGCACTTGACGTGTATATAGACGCCAGCAGCCAATCTCTGCAAGGACAGCAGCGTTGCCACATACCAGTGTCACAAATCCAGTGCCTTGCTTTACAGTTCTGCGGAAATTAATAGATGATGTATATAAATTTTGGCCTAAAACACTCATATAGCCCTTCCTCTGTGATGCAGCACACGACAGTTGGAGACCCATTAAAATGAGACCTTGCGTTTCACACGAAGGAAAGCGAAACAACACAAGACGAAACAAGAAGGCAGCAGCGCCGTCTTACCCTTGGTGTCGACTACCGGTCCGCAGTAGCGTACCACGCCGTAGTGACCGTCGCAGGAGACGCGCGTGCCGACGGCCACTTCTTCGAGCTGCTCGCCCATGATCCGAGTTTAGCGCGCATCTGAAATAAACACACGCGCGCGCGCCGATCCATGTGGCGTGAAATGGGTCACGCCGAGGTTTACTTTACTCTGTATTCTGCAGTACGCTCCGAGCGCAAAAGTTTCCACCGCTTTGCGAAACAGGCCTAGTGAGGGAGGAGGAGGGAAGAGATTTGAGTGCTAGAAGGGCTAGAAGCGCCGCCGCGCCCAAGACATTCGCACAAACCGCTTCCCATATCTTGACCATCTCATCACCTTAGAGCTTTCTCTAGTGATCTCATTGCGACAATTAAAACCGCAACACACGCGCTTTTCTCGACACGGCTGTCCCTGAAAATCTCCAGCGTTATTTGCAAGATTTAACCGCAATGAACTGCTGTTAGAAACACCCTTTGTTTAGCATGTTGACTGGTTCGCACATCCAAGACGTCTGCTGGTAATGAAACGTAGTAAGCAAGTGGTGTTTCAGGAAGATATGGGGTTGATCACAAGGCGCGTTACTACAATACGTCGTGTTTACGGTAACAGGCGGTACCGCATGTGGTGATTATCAATTAAATGGAAGGATGTCTTTTGCAAACAACACTGCCGTTCAATGGCAGAAATGAACGTGAAAAAAAAAAAAAAGAAGAAGAAGAACATCTCCCAAAACACTTCAATCACTGCAGGTAGCAACGCTTCCCGTTTTCACCACGCAATGCGGGTGCTGGCGCTGGCTGGTACGCGGATTGCAGTGAAGAAGCATGACGCACGACTGACAATACTGCTCACGGCGGGTGATCGAAAACACGACAATTTGAAATGAAAGAAAAAAGAAATGGGCACCTAAAATTATGAATCAGCTACAACCGAAAGCACGCGATACGAGCATGACACGGATACAACTATTTTCGAAAAATCGTACAGAGTCAAGCATCCGTGCTTACAAAACGACGTGGGTGCGCGTTCGCGTAGGTGAAACTGCGATCGGGTTTAGTTTTAACACAGGACGGACAAAATTGAGAACCCCCTACGAAGCAGACCGAAAGCGACAAGCGCACGTGAAAGCAACGAGCCGTCGGCCAGGCAGACGCCAACGAAAGTAAACGAAGAGGCACCAACGACGGGGGCAACCTACATTTTCCCATGGAAAACGTCCAAAATATCGCGCGACAGTCTAGGTTAGCGGAGCGCCGTGTCAACTCGATCGCCGCTCGGGATGCTTTCGTCTCGGAACAGCCAGCTCAAGAAAGCTTTGCGAGCGCACAACACGCGAAAACATCGAGCTCTTTGTTGTGCAAGCGGTGATTAAACAACGCATCGCATGGTACGCGCAGGTAGGTTCTACGCACAGAGTGTAATCCTCGGGCTGGGTGAAGGTCGTCCCTCGTCGGAGCACCAGACTTCGCTTGCTTCGGTCCTCTTCCGAATCCCGAAGTTTCCGCTCCTCATGCTCCGATGGCCTCACGTTGTTAGGGGCAGCGGCTCTAGGCAGTCTATCCCTGCACGATGTTGTCTTGCGCGATAACGCATTACACTAGAGCGCGAGCGTGCAGCAGTTTCCACTCCAAGAACAAAGAGACTGCGGAGACTGTTTACAAGGCGCAACGAAGAAAACATCCAAAACAGCTGAGCCGAAATTTTGACGGAAGTGGAAGTGGCTTCGCGCAGCGACCGCGACGTCTGTTGGACGATGGAGCAAAAGCTACCAGCGGCCGGTGCGCGCAAATCACGGAGGCCACGCTGTGGCGCTAGCTAAATTTTTTATTCAATAGTACTTTTCGCATAGAGGTCTAGTAGCTTATTCTTACGGTGTTCCGGTTCCGCTAAGTTTGTTTGATGGCGTCTGCATCCTCTGCTGTGAACTGAGTTTGAGCACGTGCACTGTAGTGATGCGTTTGTGAATCGCGCGGGCTTAAACTCTCCGGCATGATGTGTTCCAAGGTTTTCTCTGTCGGCAGGGTACGTGCGTTTGCGTCTGCTCACTGAAATATGCAACTCTGTGTCAGTGAATCGCCGAGCGTGCTTACTGTACTTTGCGTATACAGTCCACAGCTCCCAACTTTAGCATGCGTTTTAGCCACAGGAGTTTTGCATTAAACCAAGAAAAACAAAGGCAGATGCCCTCTCATAGATTTTCAGAAAATTAGTATTACCCATATGAAACTAGACTAGGTTGTGATTGTGAAATGCTTATGTGCTACTCGATCGCGCCTTATATTCATTTGCTTTTGCCTATCTTTAATATTCCAGGCCCTGACCGGTGCTCTGAGGTGCAGTGTATGGTCTGACGTCCTTAACGCGAGTCCCGCTCGGTTATTGTTGCCGGTGCAGCGGTTTCGATTTAGCGATCTCCTCACCGCACCTCAAGTACGACTATGTTCACAAATCACGGCTAATCAGTCTGCTGAACAGGTAAGCGTCGCTGATTAATGTCGTTTAGATTCCTAGTTTCTCACTTTTAATTTGATAAGGCTGGTGCGTTTCAATCTCCCCATTAGTTTTTGTATAATTGCACCAGGTGATCTTTAAATTGGAAGGCAAACTCCATCGATCATTAAAGATATCCCATGTCAACTAAATTACTTGAAGAAGCAAACATTACTTGCACGACACATTGTGGTTTGGTGTTAGCGAATTAGCAAAGGGCTACTCAAGCTAATTTTTTTTTTTTTCACATTAGGGCGCACGTCTCACTGCAGAATTAAAACCCAGCGGTATGAAGTTGCATCCGCTTAGCAATAGTCCTGTGCTTGGCACGAGTTTATATATATATGTAAACATGCATCTATATATGCATGCATGCTTACATCTATATCTGTATGTGTGCCTATGTAAGCTGCATCATAATGTATCAGTGTGTACTGCTTTCCTCTAACCGCCATTATGCCAACGTGTGTATCAGTCCTCTCAAGCTTATAATTCAGCTTTTTGCCTGGTCTCTCGCTCAACATCTGTGACATAGAAGTGCATTGATGTGCCAGTTGACACTTATGAGAATGGCATTTATGTGCAGTGCTTCTGCCAAAACTAATCAGTTGGCCAATGTCTTGCCTGTCTCTGTGGTCTGATTCCAGGATCCTGCCTTGCTTATGTCAGAAGCTCAGTCGGAGGTGACTGCAGAAGACAGCAGCGAACCTGACAAGCTCTACAAGAGAATTGAGCTTGAAGTCAGAGGTCACGACCCCGCAGTCCTTAAGAGCTACAAATGGTATGCAATGGAGGCTGCGAAGCTCCTGGACATCAGTGTCTCAAGGACGTGAGTTCTTCCTTCTTAGATTGTCGACCTAAAGCAGCTCTCTCAGATGACTTACATTAATGCTGTAATTAGCAAAACCAGCGTGTTGGCCCTTGGAAGGTTCCCCAGCTGCATGGTCATGCTGTTATAAGTGTCCACCAATCATGGACACCTTGCTTGTAGTTAGTGTAAGCTTGGTGTATACTTATACACAAGCTCATACTCTCACAAAGTAGGCACAGTTCTGAGACAGCAACACTAGCCGAAAGAATGAATGGGATGGATAGAACTCCTTATTGGGCTTACTTGTACTCAAGAAGCAAACCAACACTTAGCTGACAATAGTAGCAATGAGCATGGTGAGCAATCGCCCAATTGAATTGCAGTGCCTTGAACCTTACACCGCACATTATTTTATTAAGAATTGCAGTGCCAGAGCCTGGCTGCTGTTTATATGTCCGTCATCGCACATTCTACATCAGTGGGCAATGCCTACATCAGTTTAAAAAGATGTACGATAGCATTCGTGACATGTGTACCATCTGATTAGGATGGGCCTATCTTTGTCAACGTGACGACAACATTCACAAGTGTGCGGCGCAGCAAGTGTGCGGCGCAGCAAGTGTGTCTTGCACGAAGTGATAGCACAGTAACAGTAAGAGTCAACAATGCATGAGTGGCATTACGTTGTTCACTCTGTGTGCAATTCTCAGTAAGAAGCCACTTGCCTTACAGAAATTGTTTTGTTTGAGTAAGATATCATCTAGGCATTCGTTAGTGGTTTGTTGTGCCTGCATGACCAATGCTTGGTAGCCGCTAAGCCTTTCTCCTGGAATATGAAGCTCCCAATTCTAGCACGCATCATGGAATTGCAGTGCTTATTCTGTACCAGATTAATGCGGCCTTCCCAGCCCCCTTCCTACATCCCCTCCCTCCCGCTTCCTGTCCTCAGTCAAGTAGTTCCCCACCCCAAAAAAATTTCTGGCTATGCCACTAGCCCATTGGCTACCAAATACTACATACACCATGTGGCCATTCATTCCAATGACTTTTCTTCTGCACGCACACTACGCAGTCTTCTGCTGTGGACTCGTTATATAATGCTCTACGGTAATAAACACTGAAGAAAGGCATACAAATGTGTTTTATTTACAATATGGAGCAATTCTTTTCAATTTATAACTTTAAATGCCAGTCGCAGATTGATTTTTACATGGAAATACTTGAAATACTCAGGCAGTGAGCCACACCGCACTTTTCACCTTCTTCCTGTTGTTGCTTCGTTTTCCCTTTTTGCGCTGCATACTTTGCACTGTCGTGATAGATTTTGCTTGCCAGGTGTTCAGCGGAATCTGACATGAAAAAACGTGCCTAATGCTCTGTTTCAAGGCTCATAGCTGGTGGAACGCACATTGCGCATGCCCAAACACTATTACAAATATCAACCAAATATTTTTTTTTAGATAGAAGAACGAAAGAAAAAAAAAACGACGCCGACAACTAGTGCCATCTATTGACAACATTTATAAACTTGTCCAGTGGATATATTGGTCGTCGCAACGTCTGCAGATAGCTTTTTTAAATCAACAATACCGCCCACCTGGCAATTCGCAGGCTCTGGCAGCCAATGGCTTAACGTATTCCTACCTAGACGCAAAGTGCCGACGATGGTTGACGAGAAGTGTTGGCTGTGCACTTGAACTATATTACTTGCAGCAACTCCTGAATGGTATTCAGCGTTTCTGGGAGATGCGCTGTGTTGCACACTTGGGAACGTTGCTATGGCATGAAAGTACAATAAAAGTCGGATGTTCTTCCCTGTCCAGGTGGCAGCCAAAGCATGTGAACGAGAGGTGGACGCTGCTTAAGGCCCCATTCGGCAAGAAGAAGCACATGGTCCAGTACGAGATGAGGACATACTTTCAATTCATTGAGGTACGCCCCCACCCTATGCTAGGTTGTTCTGTTGCTATATGCACTGAACTGCATTGGCATTTTACTCGGGCCCACTGCAATTGCTAGCTGACTATGGCAGTTTGTGCATTTCATTCTTATCCATAGCCACCGCATTCTGATTGAGGTGGATTGGGAAAACCCTTCTCTAACAAGCTTTCGGCGCACATTGAAGAAACTCCCATGCGTTCAAAATTAATTAGAGCTCCTCACGGCAGAATCTTTTTGAGTCCCTGTGTTGCTTTGCAACAGTAAGCCCATCTGCTTACACAGCGCACTCATTATAATCACTAAATCGTTATTCTACTTGGAATCTGTTTTATTTACTAAACAAAAACCTTGATGCTCTCTGCTATGCCAACAGCAGCAAAGGTGTTGGTGATAGCTTCCTAGTTAAGAGCCAGCGCACTTCCGTCTGTCACTTCCCTTTGTGCGCAGTGGCGTACCAATTAGTTCTTGAGTAGAGGGAGTGCAAGCCACAAGCCCTCATTACCACCCTCTTTGTTTCCATATCTATGCCGGGTGATCATTTTTAAGTTTTACAGAATTTTAAAAAATCACTTGTAGCAGAAAGCATAATTCCATTCCTTTTAACTTAATTCAAAGAGGTGGACATTACTTACACAAGAAATCTAAACATATATTCAACTAATTAGCAGAAAGTCACTAATTAACCACTAAACAGAAAAATGAAAGACAACAACTTGGCAGCGAGCAGCAGATCAAGAGCACATGGGTGGTAATAGAAAGACAGAAGGGGGAAAGATAAGCGGAGAGCGTGGTAGGGCGTCTAGTTCGGCTAGCGAGCGACCACCAGGTGAAAAGCGAGCGCAAGCGACACTTTCGACGCAGCCTCGGTGCCTTCTTCCCGGTATTTTTGAAGTCGAGATTTTTAGTCCCGCACAGAAACTTTTCGAATAAGAGGTGACAAAGACATGAGTTGAAACCTCAGGCCGAAAAAAAAAAAAATTAGAGTTAATCGTTAATTCAGAGTTCGAGGTAACAAGGGTTTACTTTGTGTGTGTGTGTATATAGATATATATGAGTGACAGTTCATTGATAAGGTGACAGTTATTTTTATAATTAACAGCTCTGATTCACAATCACTCACAGCTAACCATTAGGAAACGGTAAATCAAAGTACTTTATTCGGACTTGTCCTTCCACCCTCAAGTCAAAAATATCAATGCTATTTTTGTGTTTTCAAACTTAGTTCACCAGCCCTAAGCAACTCGGGATGATGCAGGCAGCGCAAGCTGAAGCTTGTGTTGAAGAAAACTATTCAGCAGCAGCCTCCTTCGCAATGCAGGCGTGCAAGGCACGTCGCGGTGAGGCACAAAAGACAATCCTCACAACCCAAGCAGGAGATACATAATAAACACAAGCTTTACTTGCGTGAGTGCTATTGTGAAAGAAAACTTGGCTTCAGCTTTTGTTTTGTTGGACTTGCCATTCTGCAGCTGACGCTGCCTGCTTTCGAAAATAAGGGGGGTGGAGGGCTTGCAAGTGCCTCCTTTCGGTAAATACGCCTATGTTTGTGTGTCTGTTTATTTATGCTGTTCTGTAACCATCAGTGAAATTTGCTGGGCTCAACTTCCTCTATTGGGGGGGATGACTTCTTATGTGACCTGCTAAGCTTAAAACACTACTGCGCAGGGAATGTCTGGAAACCTCACTATCTAGCTGCACCTAGCTTTGTTTTCGATATCACCTCACATCAATTGACGTAATGTCTTGTGGTCCTCAAATTTTTTTTATAAATTTTTTTTCTCTTGGCATATAGCTTATGGCACATGCAGCTGCAAGCCTCTTTATAGCTTTTGAATTATCTCACCACACTTACTCTTTAAAATGCAACTGCGGGCATTGTCTTGTGAGCACATTCTAGACTGTAACACAAACTGCTGAATCAGCATACATTGTCAGAATGTTGGAAGTTGTAGGGTGAATGAGTATCCACAGGAACCCAATTCGCAAGCAGGAAATCTGCAGTGAAACAGAAATGGGTTGGAGTACATTTGGCAAACACTCCTAAATTGTGAATGGCAGCTTACCAGTTTTCTACCAAAACTCGGAAGGTACCAGTGAAACTTGAAAGGGAAGCTCAGCACTGTACAATGAGCGACAGAATGAAAAGTGCCATGCACAATGTTAAGAGACAGGAAGGTATGGCTTGCAGACACTTATCAGGTAGCTCATATTCTAGTCCAGAGGCAGAGGTGTAGTTAGTTGGGCAAGAGGGAGAGAGATACAAGTTTGAATGGTATGCTGGCAATGGGCAAGTCAGGCAATGCGTAGAGCAGATAACCAATGGTTTATTAGTACAGCAGAATGGGTGGCGAAGGAAGGCGAATGCAGTTATGGATGGCAGATGATTTGCTGGTGGAATAAAGTTAGAATAGTATTTGCATTGCAAACATAAGATGGAGCCGGCTGAATTAAGACGAGGGTGCCTAGACATTGTTGGGAGAGGCCTTCGACCATTTAATAGGATGATGATGTTGATGCAGTTACACACAAGCAGATGGATTTGCTTACTTTGCCTTTCTGTGCACATGACGTCGCCTGCAAAGCACGATCTTGAAATTGGCTCAATCATCATCTCTGTTCTAATCCGTGTACGTGCTACATTTTGCAAACCTGCTCTTTGTTGGATTGGGTTTTTGATTGTTTTGGTGCCTCTTTAATGGCTTACCTGGCTGACACCTTGTTTCCTGCACCTCGATCCTGTGTTTGTTCCAGCTGAAGCATCTGACAGGCTCCACAGCAGACACCTACCTCGAATACATCCAGAGGAATCTTCCAGAAGGAGTCGCCATGAAGGTCACAAAGGTGAGACGTCTTTTCCATTCCCGTGCAGCAATCTACACGTGCATGCAGTTGTAAATTAATGTTGGCTAGTTCAGGCATTGCATGTGTAAAAGAGTGAATGACCATTGTGTCTACTCCATGATGTGAAACAGAATAATTCGGTCTGCCTTGAGTGCAGATGACCGCACTAACGAGTGCAAAGCAGCAGTCCTGTATAGTACAAACTCCATGAAATAGGATAAGACATGATGACCGCAGCAGCTACTGTCTGGCAAGTCCTCAACTGGCATGCATGTTCTGACATGGCAAGTGCCCCCCTCCCCATATCCACTATTCTTCATTGCAGTTATGCAGAGGTGATCACCAAGCATCAATGGACTTGCTTGTGGTGATGATATGTGGGTGTTTCTGGTGCAAGGGCCAAATCACTGGTGTGACAGACTCTAGTAGTGATTGAAGAGACACTTAAGGGAAGCGGTAAATCAGTTTAGAGATAAAGTATTCTTTGAAAACTCTATTTTCAATAATGTTTAGGGGTGTGCAAATATCAAAATTTTTGAATATCGAATAATGATATGCACGTGCATTTATTAGCAATTTGGGTTACTTTGTTATGTCGTAACATTGCAGTTACATTGTCATTGTCAAAAAACTAGACTAGTAAGCCATTATAGTAAAACATTGTGTATTTGGCTCATGTTAACTTGGAAAATTTAGTAACTTTCACTAGCTGTACTCGCCAGCCTGTGCCTTATTGTACCACATCAAATGCCCATAAACTCGGAGGAATTTGACCCTGTGCCAGTCGTCACTCATCACACTTGCTGTCATGCAAAAGCTCAGAATTAGGGGTGGCACTGCAAAAAAAAAAAAAAAAAAAAGTGCATCCTTGCCGTTTCAAATGCGTGCCCATCGCTACTGAGTCTGGCTTTCCTGCGAAGTTTAGCCGTTTAGTGGCTAAGTGTGCTTTACAGGGAAATTTTTGCTAGCATCACGAAATCGCCCAATTTAGCACAAAATCGCCCCAATATATTGGATTAGATAGCAACAAGTGCTAAGAACCGTGTTTGCTCCCGCAACAGCCGGCAATATATTCGATTGGATTCGAATATTCATATCCAACTGAATACTCGAACATTTCCGAATATCTGCTTTCCGAATTGAATACGAATATTAAAATATAATATTCGATTTTTTGAATATTCGTATGCTCCTATTATTATTGCAATAATAGGTAGATTATTAAGGAAAGAGAATTTAGGTCAAAGTTCTATTTTTCTAAATTTTGTGCAGGAACCTCAGCACTCATATGTCAGTGTGATGTCACAGACTTCGAAGCTTTTTTTTTTTTTTGCGTGTTTCTGTCGCGTTGGCTCGATTCCAAAATTTGAGATGTTCAATCTTTGGCTCCTTTAAATAGAAATAGTTACAATAGAAATAGTTTACAATTAACTAGGCCCAAGCAGAAGCCATCAATATCGATGACATCATGGCAAGCTGGTGCAGGAAATTCAAGGTGGTGGCACCACGGCGTCACCCATTTTACTTTTCTTTTTATGCCTTTTCTGACTTATTGGTATTGTAAAAGGACAACTCACTAATGTAGGACAAATAAACAAGGACCAGGAAGGACAATGACAAGGAATGTTGCTGAAGCCAACATTTCAAGGAAGCTTGTCTGCGTCAGAGGCCCTAGTAGCCGTTTCTCATCATTGCCATTGCGTGTACCGATTGCCGTGCTGTCAGTCTCCTTGTGCAGCATATTCGGCGTTTTCCCTCATGTAGCTAGGCATTTGTCGTAAACCTGAAGTTTAGGCCCACACATCAGCATCGTGGGTAGAACAAAGTGTGATGAAGGAAGTTAAACATTCAGTCCAAGTGAGAAAAGCTACGGTGGACACTGAGGAATCCATGCTTCCACCTACTACTGGATACAGGATAGATTACAATTTTTTCAGTTAATTTTTTGCTCAGTTGATTCACTCTGTTTGAATAGTCAGACAAAATTTCAGTGCTCATGCAGTAAAATTTGCAAAGCTCCTGTCATTGTGAAAGCTTGGATGGTGAAGTCACAAGTTAAATTCTGGGTAGTTCATAGAAAGCAGAAGTTTAGAAGCAGCGCTGTATTGTGTTCCAATAGACTGATTTCACTACATTGAGCGTACGTGATGTGGCCCTGTCCGCACCATTATGACAGTAGCCTTCTTGGCTTTCCTGCTGTATGTAGGGCTCAAGGCGACCTCGACTGGAATGCCAAGGTCAATGCCATTGTAGACTTTTTCAGTGAATTTTAGGGGGAAGTTAAGGGGTGCACCTCCTCAACCCCACTCCTATCTAAGGATTTTTTTTTCAATTCTCAGCTTCCTGCCTTTTAATCTTGAGGGCTAAGCAGGTTTCTCATGGTACAGTCATGCATCTTACCAGATGTTGCCACATTTGCCCTTCAGCCCTACGGAGGTGTAATAAAACTCCTTGTGAAATAAGTCGATTGCTTTGCTTGATGATACATACTGGAGAGTTCAAATCCTTCTTTTAGAATGCTGTAATATAATATGCCCACCAATCGTTTTCCTGTAGCGGGTTGTATAGCATAGACAGCAGTGTAGGTGTATGGTTTGCATTCATGGGCTGCTGCTCAACAAAGCACTCTTTTATTTGAATTCCTGAGAAAAGTCCTGTATCACAACTGAGATGACTCGTCATTGTCGTGCTTCTTTCGAATCTTGCATCATTAATGAAATGCGTCTTTTCATTTTCTCTTACTAGACCACACTGGAAAGGCTGCCAAGTTACATAAAGCCTCCAGCACATGAAACAAGCGATGCCAGACCAGCGTTGCAAGAAGACACCTCGAAATGAGGAGTTAGTTCTTGTGTAGTAACAAACTGAAAGAAAAAGAAAATCAGGGCACCCTTTTGGAATCTAGTGAATGAAAAAGTGCTTATCTCACAGAATAAAGCCTTGTTCGCAAGCAGCATTCATGTTTTGTTTTTTCTCTCTCAGTTTGCCACAGCAGTGGCTTAGTGACAGAATATCCACCATAAGTGCAGGAGGCGTTAAGCCTCAATCACAGTATACTGCCGAGAACTGAACCCAGTAGTTCTCTGACAGTCTCCACTCTGGTGCTTAGGTGGTGAGGTTTTCATTTCAGTAGGTGAAGACAGGGGGGCTATATGAAGAATTTTTCTGCCGTGGTTGCCTGAGATTAAATTTTCCAAGTAGTGGTTGGCTTTATTTAATATTAGAGCATCTACCATGGCTGTGGGAAGCAGACTAGAGCTGCCAGCTAGAATGTATCAGTACAGTAGGTGCAAGCACATTCCCAACCAAGTGCTTCATCATTTTGAGACTCCAGTGCTACGAAGGATGGCATCCCCAACTAGCAAGAATCCTCAATTATCATGTGTTCAAGACACAACATAGGAAATGCTGCAATGGAAGAAGCCCCAAATCATCTTTCGAGGTTGTTTGTGCCCACAGGGTTTCGACAGGAGTTTCAATGGTGCAGTCTCCTCTCCCAGTAGTTCACACTTGAAGAAAGCTGAGCGTCGGGACAGGGTGACACCTGTACCCACTTTTAGCAGCGGTTACTGGTGGCAGTTGCTTTGTTTCGCACATTAAAGCCTTGTTTGCTAGCAGAACCTCAACTGCAACTGCTGCTTGCAATAAAATTTTGGATCTCCTAAAACGTGTAGTTTCATATATTGTTAGGTATAGAGCGGCCTCATCGCAAGCTTTTACTTTTGAAGTATGAGTGGATACATCGTGAAAAGCTCACAAAAGTAGACATTTTCGAAACTTAAAAAATGCCGGCATTACCACTCACAAGAAGTGACACAACATAGACGTATTGACCAGGGGAGGCAATTGCTCTCCCACTTTCAAACGTGGGGGGCAAACTGTGGCATTTGCCCCCCACCACTTTTGAAATCAGGCACTTTCAGCTACACACTGGAAAATACAGCAAAACAGCATTTGAGGCCAAATGTTACAGTGGAACCTCGTTGATACGATTCTGCGTAATACGTTTTTCGGGATGATACGTTTTTATCTCTTTTCCTGATAATACGATTTGGTTGGATAATACGTTCGATGATACGATTTTCTGATGATACACTTTATTTTCCAGTTCCCGTGAAGATCGTATCAACAAGATTCCACTGTATTTCTGAATAGAGAGGTCACTTAATGCCTTTATTTATTACATACACTTCGCTTCAGCAGCGAGGATTGCCATTTCGTGACACACTGTAGCGGATGACGCGTGGGATGCACCATATTGTAGCGTTCCAGGGTGTCATACTGCTGTTATTCGAAATGTTTCCGAGACTCCTAATACAAATGCATACGATACCAATTTCAAATTCTATCTGAATAGGGACAATCTTAAGTGTAATGCATTGTGAAACTTCCGTGTTCCTGCTTTTAATGGAAGCGTTCCAATTTATTAATGAACCCTTGCCTTCTCCCTATTATCGTGTGTCGTACGAAGTTGGTTGTTTGCTTCTCCTGCATCTTCGGTGAACTAAACAAAGCACCTTGTTTTTATTTGAGAAAAATTAGAGACACCTTATGGGTAGTGCTTAGGCAACGTTCCAAGTGGGCGGAATAAATGCGTTTTGATCAAATACAGCTTTTGTAAAGAAATGCTTCTGCAAGGGTTTCAAGAGTGTCACTCTGCCGTTATCAGCTACGTTTCCCAAAGTCCCAAGGGAACTCTGCGTTTAAGAAACATACTTAAAAGGAATGGGTGACATCTGAAGAGCAATGTACTATAGCAAATGTTTAACTTTCCTGGCTTCCTTAGTAGACGTTACAAATAATTATTAAACCATTGTGTTTTAATTTTATTATTTGTGATATATATGAGGTTTGCCTGTCCTCAGTGAACTAAATGAGGCAGTGTCTTTATATTTAGTGACAGTAAGGACAAGATAATGAGTGATGCATAGGCAAAGTTTAGAGTGAGTGGATAATGGCGGCTTTAGCAATAAATTCCTTATGCAAGAGCTCAAGAGCATTATGAGTGTGTCTTACTACGACTGCCACCGAGATCAAATTTAGCTAAAGTGGGTGAAATGCCACAGCAAATCTCTGAGCGAAGTTGAATGCAGTTGGATCAAACACAATCTTTGTAAAAAATTTCTTAATAAAATGTTAGAGGGTGTGATACAGTCGCTGTCAGCTGTGCTTTCCAATGTTCCGACACAGCTGTAGGTTACAACAGGTTCATGTTTCGTGGAAAGGGGACGGGGTTCGTGGTAAGTGCAATGTGACACAAAATTTTCGTTTCTGGCCTAATTGGAAACATTTCACATAATTACTGAACCTTCTTTTGTTTTTCTATCTTCATGCGTCATACAACATTTGTGGTTTTCTCCAGTGTCCTCAGTGAACTAGACAAGGCACCCTGTTTATATTTGGCAAAAATAAAGGCTGCATTATGCCTAAATGTACGAATACAAATTCATTTTCCATCATTCGCTATACAAAAAAAGTAGTGATAGCGAGGACACAGATGAAAAGCCCGTGAAGGAGCTTGACAGGGCCAGTGCCCTATTCCGACATGGCAGAGATGGAAAAGCGCAGTACATCGTAAATGTAATTCAGGTTTTAAAAAAATGTATGAAATGAAAAGGGCCCTACTGGTACACCAAAATTAGTACAAAAATATGGAAAAAAGGCTTTCTCAAGCACAGCTACAAACATTAAGAAATTAGGAACAAGCTGTCTTAAATGACTATTTTCTTCTTTAAAGCAGTGTAAATCGAATCATCTCTCGTTCATATTAGTGCGTGTGTTGGGTATTTTCCATCGGTCACTGTTTCGCATGTTAATGTTTCATTTAATTTTGAAGAATCGCAAGTTGCTATTTTAAACAGAATAGTTCTTTCTTGGAGGTCTATGAGGCCTGTTGTTGTGAGGCCTGTTGTTGTGTGTTGACATTTATTGTGCTCACTTCATAGCGCTTTATCAATCGGGCAAAATGTAAGTCTGTTATGGGCAGAAGCTTGAGTTGTACAAAGATAAATTTAGTATGCACATCATATTTTATGTTGGCGATTGCACGAATGGCTTTCTTCTATAATAAATGGATTGTAAATGGATTGCAATAAATGTGTAGGTAAAGTTCAAAGTGAGGTGATTAATGACAACCTATGCAGTAAACTACGCAGGCAAGCAATCTGGAGCTTTGTGTTTAAGAACAAAGCAGAATTTATCCCTCTGCCTTGGGAGAACTGTGAATGCAACCGAGATCAAATCTAGCAGAAATGGGGTGGGGGAACAACATGGTCAATGTTCTGTTGAAGTAAACTGTTTGTTCATCAATTACTGGCATTTTCAATGTTCCTTAACAATAGGTGCTCAAAAGCATTACATGCAGGCAAGGTTTCAAATGGAAGAGTCATATATATAGGCAACGCTTTAAAGTGTGTGATATAATTACAGGAAACTGAAACTCTTTTTTGCAACTGCTTTAGAAACAGATTCGCTGAAAACTCATTTGTAAATCTTCAGGGTCTCACACATCTGTTGTCTCTTTTTCTTGTGAATATTGCAAATATTTTATGTTGATTGTACTTTTCTGCGTGTTGCCTTGACAATACTTATAGACCAGGTATTATCCTTTGTATAGTTATTAAAATTGTTTGTGGCAAATACGTATTTTTTTATGTGTGTTCTACTGCTGCTATTGTGCAGGGTCAGAGACCTTTGCCAGGCACTCATTGCCATTTGTCCCTGCATCATCTTGACATTATGAATAATTTCAAGAAATAAATTCAAATATGTTACCCATCCTTGATGGTTCACCATGTGGGATCGATAATCAGATCTATGTCTGCTTATTATAAAAATAACTGACAGGCGTACACAACCTTCACATTGCATGTGCGATGCACTACCAATTGTGCTATGGCGTATACATATGTATATATGTATATGTATAAAAAGGAGAGACGAGAGAGGGAGGGGGTGCCAGTGGATTTGCGGTTTGCCCCCCCCCCCCCCCCCCACTCAAGAACTAGTTGGTACGCCACTGGCACTGAACCCATAACGTTGACGTGGCACCTTGGCATGACCTCCAAACTTGGGCAGTACCCACAACTTGCTGAAAATCTAGGAGGCAATGGTCTGGGATCTGTATTATATAGCTGCCAACCACCACTGCATGCGTTATCTGCTTTGGCACTAGTTAAAGGCCATAAACAAGAAAATGAGATACCTACCAGCCTCGCAGCTTTGCAGATTGCTTCAATGGAATATTATACGCATAACCAATCTGTCCAAAGTGAAATTTCATTGTAGTTGGCCTAGGTGTACCTGTTGTACGTGGCATACACAGCCGTTGGCTGCTGCAGCTTAACTTTTCTCAAGTTGAACACCAGCTCCTAGATAACAGAGTGCTTGAAAGCTTTGTCTGTAGCCAGTATATTGAAAGACTGGTATTACCAATGAATGCATGCTGTAAAAAAGATGTGGTCATGCGGGGTGCTGCTTGCATCCCCGATTGAAATATGTGGCCTTTCCGTCCTTTCAGCCAAACGTCTCAAGGCATCCAGGCCACCTTTTATCACAGAAGTGTAGCATTGGATCAGATCTACAGTTATCCACATAAACTGAACCATATATATGTGTACAAATCGAAACACGGTTGCAAAAAATAAGCTGCTTAACATGCTTTTTGTGTCTGTCTGCCAGTCCTGAACAGCAGCAAGCTACGAGACAAGCACGCAGAGTGTAATCTCCTGGTGGTTTTAGCCAGGAGGCTTGGTGCGTGAAACATTAAGCACTTTTGTATGCATTGTTATAACGTATATACTTGATTGTAACGCGAGATTTTTTTCTAGATTTTTGCTACCTGAAGTCGATCCTCGCATTACAATCGAATACCAAAATTCAAGTTGTCTATAAAGTGCAATGATGCACCCAATTCTAATGAACAAGTGGAATGTGCAAGTGAAAGCGCGCGAGGGATGCGCGCTTTTGTGGAGAGCGAATGCACGGCGGAGAGCAAATGCGAAGTCTCCATCGCGCGAAAGGCTTTGGGGGAATGGGAGGGAGGGAGGGGAGGCAACGTTTAGAGTGCGGCACCAAATGCGTATCTCGTGAGTGGGCGCAAGGGGAATTGGCGACTCAATCTCTCACACGAAAGGAGGAAAGCGCGAAGGCAGCATGCGAGGGAGGGGGCGTGGCTTTCTCCGCAAGCCACTGCGTACTTTGCGCGGCTGAGGTAGCACGCACCGTATCTTGAAAGCGATCTCCAGATGGCTCTGACCTTTGTATATGCTGTGCTTTCGCCGCTCAGTTTCCATTGAAGCGATAGACTGCATGAACCTTCGTTCAGTGCTGTTGCCGCGCTTGCTCACACCAGCGTTTTGACAGTGGTTGTCTGCGGTCATCGAGTGTGATCTATTCATGTTTGCTTGTGCGCACTACACCATGCTTGTTAATTCAGTTAGTAAGCGAATGTGTCCAAGTTTATGCAGCCAATAAAACTACTATCCTTTACTAATTTGCTATCGCAATTGATGCTTCGGCTTTTTTTTGGGGCGAAACTGTGACTTTTTCATGCATCCAGTGGTCTCGCATTACTTTAGCAGTTTCTTCTTCATTTTTTTTTCTTGCTGGATGCAACAAAAGTCACCCCTCGTGTTACTTTCGCGGTTTTATTTTTTCTTGATGGGCGCAATGAAATGTCACCCCTCACGTTACAATCACGGTCGCGTTACAATTGAGTAAATATGGTAGTTAAATATTACATACTGCATGAACTCGCAAGGATATTTTCATGGAATGGCAACTATGATATGCAGTCAAGCATATATGTAGCTAAGCAGATAAAATGTGGCGAACTTCCTCATGCTAGCACCAGCTGCTTCCAAGCAGTTGTCAGAAGAGTCCTTGGTCCTCGGTCAAGGAACCATATACACTAGAGGACTGCTTTGCTTCTTGATGACTAATGCACTAAACAACTGCCTTTCACTTCATAAGGAACATTCCTTAATATGTACTACCAGGTTTTTGTGCTGCAACTATCTCATTCTATTAAAAATAAAAGAATCGGGACAAAATTATCACTTTTATTTACTGGCCAAGTTTTATAGCAGCGGTGGTAATAAGAATTTGCAGAATACTTGTTAACTGAATTATTTATTGACAAATTTGACAAATAATCTTTTAAATTAATGACTTTATGGGCAAGTCACTGCACAACTGATATTGGTTCTCAAAGCATAACCTCTTGCTAAAAATTTTGCGACTAGCACCAATTTCAAGAAATATGAGCTGAAAGTATGCTGTTCCAGTTCGCATTAGTCTATACTGCATTTTTACAGAGTGTAGAAAAATATTTGCTTTTTCAGGGAACATGCATTCGGACTACAATGATGAACGTCGGAAGGCAAGGGCTGCCTCCCTCATTAAAGCCTATGGCGACACCACGGGCGTCACCTTCATCGACGCAGCTGAATATCAAGATGCGCACCGCTTCGCCGCGGCTACCACAGTAAGCGGCTCGCTCAAACATGCCGCCAGCATCGTAACCCAAAACGCCGAGACGGCCGAGGAAGTGGCCATCACCCTGGCCACCCTTGATCCTGACTGCCATACCATCGTGAGCGATTCCCGCACGGCAATCAGCAATTACATCAAAGGTCGTATTTCAAAACAAGCGCTACGCATCCTAAACCAAGCCCCTCACTCACTTGAAAAGCAAATCACTCTCGTCTGGTTCCCAGCGCACGCTGGCAACGTACATCCGCACCTCACCAACCTCAATGACGTTACTCACTTCGTAGCACGAGGCCTTGTCAACCGTGCCGGAGACAGCGTAGGTGCACCAGTGGAACGCGATCGCCTCACCAGCTACAACGACCTCACGAAATCATTCTATCTCAACAGAAGAACCTTCCCCATCCCTCATCACAAGCTAAACAGAGCACAGGCAACCACCCTTCGCCTGTTACAGACAAACACATACCCCTCACTAACACGTTACCACAGGATCTACCCAGACACCTACCCTAGTAACATTTGCAAGATCTGTAAGACTGAGGTAGCATCGCTTCCCCACATGCTATGGGAATGTAAAAACTAATATCCGACAAATAATACGCGCCCCTCTCGTCGAGATGGCACGCCGCCCTGCGCAGCTCCCAACTCGACGACCAACTCTGGGCTACCCAGCAAGCCTGCGAGGCGGCGAAGAGGCAAGACCTCGATGTCCCCACGTGGGAGGCCTAGGCCCAGCCAACTAAACTGCTGGTTTAAATAAAAGTTTGTTCCTCCTCCTCCTTTCATGGAACCTGCGCTCTCTAAACTTTTGGAATGAACCATACATTGCCGGAATTCTGCATCATTAATAGTTATAAACTGCACACATGCGAATAAAGATGCACTATGTTAATGTGTGGTCCGAAAAAAGCCATTTTGTCATGTTTTTACAACATACATTAGGCGTCATGTGATCAGCAGCGCTATGCCATAACCACGAACTACCACGATTCGGAACAAAAATTCTCTGAAAATTTTCAACGCGTCTTCGTTGTTTAACCTGAACCTATGCTTCCACCTTTTACTTCTGCAAAATTTAAGTACCACATTCAGTGTCAATGGCATTTCATGCACATTAAAGCTCAGGGAACTTGGCGTTTTCGAAGATCCAGGCGCATAAAAATTTAACTACAAAAACGTAATAACACCCCCCCAACCGATGCGGCATTTTAAAGAAATCTTGAAATGTATCCAAAGAATATGACATAGCACATATGTATCTACGACGTCAGTATGTGATGTCCACATAAAGAGTTCAATTCTGAAGTAGAATGAATGTCAATAGGATATCAGCTACTACATATTTGCAAAGTGCATGTTAGTAGGACGTCCTTTAGATGTTATAACGAGACGTGGACAAATGGATCATTCCTGGATGTTGACAGGATATCGGTGGTTTGCTGGGGTAAGGAACTAATTATTTAGTGAAGAAACTTCCCTGGAACAAATTGGTCAGGGCAGTTTATTATGATGTGCTGTGATTTTATTCTGGCTGCAGCTGCCACCTTCTACAATTGTAATTTCTCCGTGCAGACACTGCAGAGCAACTTTCACGAAATCAACAACAGGTATTTTCAGATTTTTATGCAGCATACATTTAATAGCTCACAAGTCTCACTTTTTAAGTGAGCACACGCACTTTTTTTCTTTATGGACACCCATAAAGGGGGTAAGTGTGGGTTCTTTACATTCTCTAGAAAATGGGGCTTATCTTGTTCCACAACAATTATCGTCATCTATCCTTCCCACATTTGCCTTTCTTTAACAGTGCACCCGGTACTTGCAGGTCACGAACGGCATGCGCGTTATCAGCGTGATCGACATAGCATTCTCGAGAGGAAAGTAGGGAGCACAGAGTTTTCAAGAAAAGAAATGCAAGCGACGCAGATGACATTATTGATTGTTGTGGGACAAGGTAAGCTCCAAAGGGTGAAAACTTTTTTATGCGGCTGTCACAAGGTGCACTTTTGATCGCGATCAAGCCCCATCCGGAACTGGATCCAGTCGTGAATGGCTCCTTTGCGCAATCTATGCGAGGGAGCCTATCGCATTCGAGAATTTCGATCCGGATCGGGCTTGATGACGATCAAAAGTGTTCGTGTGACACCGGTATGTTGGCGCGCTATTTACACGATTTAAGTGCACAAATTTAAGTATATCTTACATTCTAAAAAATGTTTACATTATCTGGGGCGTCTCATGTCCCCAAACAATAATCATCTGTCTTGTTTGCGTTTTCTTTATTGAAAACTCTGCGCTCGTGATTTAATTTCCTGTCAAGAATTATATGTCACCCTGATAATGAGCATGCCGTCGTCATCGCGCAGCGTCATAAAGGAAATGCACGGCAGATATACAGTTTGCACCCTTCGGGGCTTATCTGGTCCTCAAACGATAATCATCTATCTTGCGTGCCTATCTACCTTTCTTTAACGGTGGGTGCCCGGTACTTACAGGTCACGAACGGCATGCGCGTTATCAGCGTGGCATTGCATTCTTGACAGGAAAGTAGCGAGCGCAGAGTTTTCAAGAAAGAAAACGCAAGCAAGGCAGATGGCAATTATCGTTGTGGGACAAGATAACTCTCAAAGGGTGCAAACGTTATATATAAGAGTGTAGATGACCGTTATTGTTTGGAGTACAGTGTACTATAAATAAGAGTTGTTCTGTTCTAGTACACTGTAGTTTGGGGCAAGATATGTAAGCCCCAAAGGGCGCAAACTTTTCTTAGAGTGTATCAGTGCCTAGGAGGCACTGAGTGTATCTATGAAAAGTGTTCTATATACACCTCAAATGCGGTTGTCCTACACTCTTAAAAAAGTTTGCACCCTTTAGGGCTTATTTTGTCACACAGTAACCGCCATCTCTTGAGCGCCTTTCTTTCAGGACCACTCACTTACTTACTTTTCCAGTACTTCCAGGTCACGAACGGCATGCGCGTTATCAGCGTGACACAGCAATATATCGACAAGAAAGTACCGAGCGCAGAGTTTTTCAAGAAAGGAAGCGCAAGCAAGGCAGATGACGATTATTAGGCAGATGGCGATTATTATTGTGTGAAATATACAGGTAGGGTGGCTAGAATTGGTGGCCCAATTCTAGCCACCCTACTATAGGTGCCCCAGCTATCATGCAGCACAACTAAAAAAAAAAAAAAAAGAAAAAAAGAGGAACGGCGTTAAGCGAAGGAAACCTAGTGCGTACTGTTTACAGTACAGTGGAGTAGCCGCCAGTAATTTTTTCGTTACTGAGATTTAATTAGGTAATTGTAATTAATGATCTAACTCGAGAAGTACTCTTAATTATCAAAGTGTCAGTGAGAAAATTGTAAAGCAACATGAAAATCTCCCGATACAGCTTTCTGTCGCTCAATCCGTGCTACATAAATGTGTTTTTCCGAGTGTGAAAGAAGCCCGCGAATACACGCAGAATTCCCGCGCGACTGGCCGCTCGAGGCACTTTGTGTGTATTCGCGGGCTTCTTTCACGTATTGGCTAAGCCTTTAGCGCAATTCGAAAAAGACAGGGACGTGACAGAGACACAGGACAGTTGTCCTGTGCCTCTGTCACGTCCCTGTCTTTCTTTAATTGCGCTAAAGGCTTAGCCAATATGAGGAAACCACCGTGAAGGAAACCGTACCAACTAGCCCAAGGATCAGCCTTGTTGAATTTCTTTCACGCTCGGAAAAACACTGTTTGGGGCTTCCCTTTTCCCTCCATCAGTCAAGTTTGCACCCTATTGGGGTTTATCATGTGGTCAAACAATAATCAGCTATCTTGCGTGCATTTTTTTTTCTTTTTTTTTTTTTCTCCCTGCCCGTAGTACTTTTAGGTCACGAACGGCATGTGCGCGCTGGAGTACTTGCGGAAGACCGTTCCGATCTGGACCACGAATCAGATCGACTAGCGCTTGAGCACTGGAAATATGCAGAGTGAAAGAATTTGACTTAAGAGGCGAAGACATTGATCCCTACTATAAAACACCTCTTCCAGGAAATTTTAGCGTTGATACAGCAACTTGAATCCACGGTGGTGCTTTAACCTTTCATAAATTGCGCCCGGGCTTCTCGCCGATGGCGATGCGGCCCGGGCATCGAACATAAGGGTTTTTCCAAATGATTTGACAGCCTACAAACCGTCACGTTGACACTCGCGTTGACAGTACCGATTGTTTCAAACGAAACTCGCGTTAAAGCTCATTCGAAAGAATGACAGCTTCCGGATCTCTCACACGCGGCAACAACAAACCAGTGGCAGCTCAAAAAAAAAAAAAAAAAAAAAAAAAAAAAAAAAAAAAAAAAAGAAGTGTCGGCCTCTCACGTCCTTCGCGCTGTTTCACCGTCGCGCCGTTTGCGTTCGCCGTGCCACCTAGCTAGGCAAACACAAACACCCCTGCTGCTATGCTATCAAATACGTGTTTCTCTTGCTGCTGTGATCGGGAGCGTTTCTCAGCTGGAGCTTCCTCTATGCCGTGCTGTCAAAACTGCGATTGTTGCGAAGGGGCGCACCTCCGGTGAAAAAGTACGCATCGCGTCCTTTGCTTCGCAAGCCAACAGTGCGAAGACGACGCGTAAGTTGCGTGCTTCTTGTGTTGACCGCTCAAACACGCCGTGCCGTCGCTGTCGTGCGTTGAACCGCGAGAACCACTTGTTCGTATGCATGTCACACTTCGATGTTGGCACCGTCCCACGTCCCGTTTGTTTCCTTATGTTTCTGTCTGTTCCGCGATCAGCCCCCCACACCTTCTTGGAGTGTTACGCAGGGCAATCAACCCACTCTTGACCGTGATCATAAAAGCGGGCCGAAGGGCTGTGATTAATCGCCGCTATCCGCGCCCAATTACGACCCACTACATGCAGCTTGCCGAAAGTAGGTGCTGCGCTGCTTGTTCGCTGATGACGTGCCTTGAAAGAGCTGCTGGTTCGGCGAACGACCAACAGTAAACTTGTGCTACTCCATCGGTAAACTATTTGTGTGCCGCGTGTGATCTCTTTCCGTTTATCTCTGCCCGCCGGTGTGTCCCGCCGAACACCGTGTTGACGTTTTCTTTCCGCTTTCAGATTGGCGGTCGCTGACTTGCCCGTATGCCCCAGATGAGTTTGCCGGTCGTTCTGTGAATGGATCGAGCGGCTTTGCGAGTCTCGGACGGTGCGTCGCACAATCACGAAACACCGCCCGATGATTCGAGCCTGAGGTAAGCGAGGCGGCGACGATTGCTTTCCCTTGGGGCGGGGAAAACGGAATCGCGCGTGGTGTTCCCTCTGCCGTGTTGACGTGTTTGCGCCCGGTATGGTTTACGATAGTTGAAAAAAAAATAATAATAAATAAATCGTCGAATGTGTAGCCGTTTTGGGTCGCACGTGTTTTTGCGCCACGGAACCTCAGAGCCGTTCAACGTCGCGGCGCCGACGACGTGGACTCCTATGTGGATGAGAACTCGACGGGCGAAAATTACGATGGCAGCTGTCATATACAGCATGTGCTGCGCGTGGGAGTGAGTGTTGTAGTCACGAGTCAGGCTGTAGACGCCCTGCTCGGAGCTTTCACGAGTGCCTTTGGACGCGGGTAAAAGCTTAGTTTTTGCTTAGTCGAAATGCGTTACATCGTGCACCTTTATATCGCTTTCAAATGTGATATTCCTTGCGAGCCGGGAACCGAAACAGAGCCTGCGTTGTGTCAGTTTCTGTTAATTAGTTGCAGCATTGCATATACTCTACTGCACTTAATGTTGGCAGTGCATATTTTTTTTATTGTCAGCGTTTGGAAACATTTTAATCAACTTAAGATGTGACTTGAGAGCAGTACACTTTCATTTAGGAAGAAAGAGTGTACTAATTTTGCAGCTTGTTGCTACGCACTCTTTCGCTCTGTAAGTACAAAAATAATTATTTGGCCAGCATGAGATCAACAGGTCAATAGTGTGATAACCAGATGTCTCGCCTGAGTGCGGTTTGTCTGTCAACCAGCTGTGCACCAGGTGGGTGAAATGTAGGCCATTGTACTACCACTCATTCTGCCTTTTCTTGCTTTTGCCTCTGGCAGTGCACTAGTTTCCTAAATTTTATTTTTGCTGCCATTGCTGGAAGGTAAAATGCCATTGCAGCCAGCATTCTATATTGCCTATAAGAAACTGCCTTTAGGTGTGTCGCATAACCAAGGTAATTGATTGTCGGACCACCTGGTAACAGCACTGATCTTCATGCTAGTGCTCAATATGGCTACGGGCTAAACCGGTCATTCCAAAGCACATGCTCCCGTGCCTTGCTACCCAGTAAATGATTGTGGCTAGCATGCTGGGGGTGGCGGTGATAGTATGCTCGTATGCCCACATATGACTCTTCCTTTTCTTAGAGTCAACTGTTATCACAAGTTCAGGCATTGTGGTGGCCTCGCAGTTTCACTGTTGCGAGTGGTGTGCCCAGCCTGTGACGGTGTCATTCAGGTCCAACAAGGGCGGTGTGTTTTGAGGTACCTCTTAGAGGTATTTCCTCATGGGATACAAGGTCTGTTAGAAAGGTATCGGACCTTTGGCCGAAGAAAAAAATCTGGCATAACTGGAGCATTCGAAACCTAATCACCCTCAAAGTAGTCTCCTTGGGACTCCACACACTTCTCCCAGCGGTGCTGCCATTGTTGGAAGCATTCTGAGAAGGCCTCTTTCGGAATGGAGTTTAGCTCAGCTGTCGTTGCAGCCATAATGTCCTCTCTTGTCTGAAATCGCGCTCCTTTCAATGTCCTCTTGATTTTGGGAAACAGCCAGAAGTCGCAGGGGGCCATATCAGGAGAGTAAGGAGCCTGTTGAACTACAGGAGTCTGGTTTTTCGATAAAGAAGTCTGAATCAAGTGCGAGGAATGTGCAGGAGCATTGTCGTGATGGATGCGCCAATTTCCTGTTGACCACAACTCCGGTCTCTTGTGCCACACAGCATCACGTGGGCGACGGAAGACATTCCTGTAGTACTCTTTGGTGATTGTTTGACCCTGTGGTGCGTACTCGTGGTGTTCCACACTGCGGGAGTCAAAGAAAGCAGTCAGCATCACTGTTGATGGCCGACCGGAGCGTGGCTCGCTCTCCACTGATGTGCGGCCGTCTTGAAACCGGTTGTACCACTCCTTAATCTGTGTGCTGCTCATAGCATCGTCGCCGAAAGCCGTCAGAATCCACTTGGCTGTCGCCCAGTTTCTGGCAAAATTTGATGCAGTAGCGTTGTTCCAGTTGCTCTGTCATTTTCCCTGCAATAAAAAAACTGACGAGAACACTGCGCACTACCCCACTCAAGTGCTGCGTCCAAGCGACTGACGCTATCGGCAGGCGGGAAAAAATTCATGCATGCGCACGAAGGTTCAAGGTTGGCTGATGCAAGCACGCTTGTTTTATATCCATCAGGTGTTCGCAAAAAAAATAAATAATAAGGTCGAATACTTTTCTAACAGACCTCGTATACACATTGCCTTTAAATGTGTGCTCAACATATGATCTCTAGGCTCCTGTTCCTTGCTGCTGTGCCCCTTGCTTTATGTAGACAATGGCACCAGGATGCGAGGGTGCATCCTGGTGCCATCTTCTTTCCCTGTACCCGATATTTACTATACTCTCTGGCTTCTCGCTAACTTCTTAGCTTGATCTTATGCCGATATTAGGACTTGTAGCTCCAGTTGAATTTCCAGCAGCCCTGGAATCGCAAGGACATTTTGTTTTCAACCTGCAACACATTAAAAGTTGTCCGGGCAGTGTTCTTTCAGGTCCAGAAGGTCTGTGGTGCCAGAGCATCCAGAGCTTCTGCAATGTTGCTCGACTTACAGATCATTTTCTTTCATGGGAGCTGTTTGTATGGAACTCTCTGTCTCCCCATTGCCTTGGGAATAGTGTGAACTTGAGCAACCTTTTTCACTCCCATCCCCTATAAAATTGTTTTAATTCAGTCAAACTAGACTGGTGCTTTGCCTGACTGAAGCACCTCTGCGATGCCAAAGCGAGCAAACAACTGGTAAAAAAAAGAAAAAAGCTTGGCGTCCTATGTTTGTGTTGCTTGGACCTTGTCCAGTTGGAACAACTTCAAATAATGCTCAACAGAAATGATGTAGGGCTTGCCTTTATAAAAAAAAGGAAAAAAGGAAGGCCCGTACTGACTACTTGCCCCAGAAGGTCAGGAACACATGTATTAAGTTCTGCTTCGTTTGGAAGCTAGTGGTGTCTCACGCAGGTCGGACATCTGCTTATGAAAGCTATGATGTCGCTATTGAAGGCAGGCCACCAAGTGGACTCTTCGTGCTTGAGCCCCGGACCTCGCACTACATTGGTGACCAGTGTGTACTAGCTGAAGCACTTCCTGGTGTAGACTTGGTGGAAGTACTAGTCTTGAGCCTCTGAAGCAAAAGTTCTTGTACGACAAACAACTCCTCAGTCACACTGGCATATTTGCGCACTCGGAGTCGCTGATTCCGGCCACTTGTTTACCAATTAGTGTAAGGCCCAAGGCATTGACGCGTCTTTCTTAGCTCAGCTATGGTTCTATTTAGCATGTCAGCATATGGGCCGGCAGTTGTTCAACTGTCAGAAGTTCGTACTCCTGTACTACTGAAGCAAGGCTTTTACTAAATTTCAGGCTTCCATGAAAATACTTCTGCATTATGCATGTGCTTGCCTGGAACATATGCGTAACGCTGAAGTAATGTAATGCATTTTAAGCAGGATATGCCCCAAAGGGTGTAAACTGTTTTTAGTGTGCAAGTTTGCCAATGTTTTTGAGGAGAAGAGAGGCACTAAAGGTTTATGGTCAGTCTCTATGTGAAATTGCAGACTTGGCGCTGAGCCGTGCTCCCTCAAGGGCTGCAGAAGATAGCGCCAACCTTTCCCTTTCCCTCAAGAACCACTTATCATCATCATCATTGCAGACTAAACACATACATCCGAAAGTGGCCACAGGCCCACGTCACCGGAAGGGCTTTCGTCTCAACTTGGGGGCATATTTCTCCTCCGGTGGTGACTTTGACCTTGAGGAGTAAGCTACAGCTAGGCAATTCACTTCATTGTCAACTTGTAGACATACTGCGCCCAACCCAATGACGATATGTCTTGTGGGGTCTCACTCGCGCTCTTGGGACATAGGGACGACAACACAGTAGTGCAAACAAACAAAGGGGCATTTATTGCACCTTTCATACACTAATGCACGCTAGCCGAATTACTACCAATAGAATATTCACATGGGCGCGCGACAAATCAAGGAAGTCCGACTCACCGTGACCGGATAGCGAGCAAATATGTTCGCCCCATGCTACGACACCATCGCCTAGTCGTTCATGCATACGGTCACGCGAACGGTGGCACGTTCAAAGGATCCGTGTTCGTCCATACTGGTGCCCTGCTCCTAGCCACGCGCGGGACGTCTGCATCGCTCACGACCCCAACCCGAAGAGGAACAACCTTCTCCCTGTTGCGCCCGTGTAACCCTCCACCGTGCGGCGAAGCCGGATTACAGGAGACGGGAGCCATGCAGGGAAAACAACATCAGGGGACGCGTGGTAGTCGCGCATCCCCACAGTCTGCTGATGTCACCTGAGGTTTCTGAGGGTTGTAATAGCACGGAACTGGTGTTGTTGGTAAAGCTGCCTTGATGTCAGCAAACCGTCACTTTTGTGGCTCTTTCCAGTGCCAACTGACATCACTCAGTATAATAGGTCTCTCGAAGGCTTGATTATCCCACCTAGTTACCCGCTGTCATAGCACAGTCACTACAGCGCTGTGCTGCTGAGCTCGAGGTAATGGTTTTATTTTCGTCCACAACGGCTTCATTTTGATTGGGGTGAATGCAAAAACGTTTGTGTGCTTACATTTAGGTGCATATTAAAGAAGCCCAGGGAGTCAAAATTAATGCGGAGTCCCCCACTACATTGTACCTCATAATCATATCCTGGTGTTGACACGTAAAACCCCAGAATTTAATTTGTCTAATCAATTTATCAGCAAGTCTTGGGAGGAACTGTGCTCGTATGACCACATAGGACAAGGCGCATATGCTTGTGATTGGTCTTCCATCTGTGTATAATTATAACATGTATAAATTTTCAACTTTTACAGTTTTTTTTCTCCGTGTTTTCCGTAAAGATACGATATTGTGCGATGCATTCACTGGTGACTGTGCCTTAACTTCATTACAGTACATCCTCGAACGAAAGTGCCGGAGCAAAACGAAATCCCCCTGCCAAGCCACCCCGACGGCGGCACTCGGTCACATCGTTAAAAGGTTGGTACGCTTAAAACCTGTCGTGATGAATCGGCTTTCCGCAGTGCACAATGCTAAGCGATGTCAGCAGAGAAAGGCCATTGCCACTTGACAATGCTTGGTGCTCTCATTGGCAATGGTAACACCCTCATTAGACTTCAATGTCATTAGGGCTCATTTTTAACCAGGGAAGATTTTTCAGAACAAGGCACCAGACGTGCATGGGCATGTCTTGCCTGAGCTTTGCAATAAAACCTTGCAGTGAGGTTTCATTATGCTAGAAGTGTGTGATGTAGAATCATTGCCATCTGTATCTTAGTAGCACTAATGAGCAATAACATGCTGAAATTTCCACTGACATCTCTCAAGCGTGCACATAGTTGTAATCTGCCATTGAGCTAGAAGCATATGATCCCTCCTACCTGCCTTTCCCTTGTTCTTGTTTTTTAAGGCTCGATAGATTTACATATATTTACCTATGGTAGATAGCATAATGCTGCTGCATGGACTATATTTTTTGAAGAAGTGGACATTGCTTGCACAAATTCTGTGTTGCAGTTAGCCAATCGGCTTAGTACTTACTTTGTTGTGCATGTCGCAGTTGTCAATTAAAGCCCCTTAGTGCTCGAGCCATGTTCATTCAGTAGGATTCTATAGACTTAAGTTTCGAGGTAACCTGTCACGAGAATCATTGTGAAGTGCTTTGGTGTTCCACTTCATGTTTTCCTCAGGAAACATTCGTAGCGTGCATGAAATGCCCAGGTATTTTCGGGATGCATTTTGGAGGCGAGCTATGTTTGTACAACATTCCTGTCGAACTATTTCCAGACACGGAGTCGTTACAGCAGCCTCTGTCGCCCCTCGCCAAGCACCACGTCTGGTCGGCAGGGGCGTCGCAGTGACGGCGACCCTTGGGCTGAGCACGGCCAGTGGATTCTCGACCCCCCCGCCAAACTTTGGCGGTGGCACGCCCCCTTGCTTCTCGCTGAGCTATGGGGGTGGCCGTGGTGGATGTGGTGGTAGTGGCACGCCGATGCCCGACAGCCGAAACGACTTCCGCTCTCTGCCCCTCAGCGTTGCACAGGAGCGCAAGCTGTGCCATTCAACGGTGAGATTCGCGGGAGTTTGCTTGGCATTATGAATGAGCCAGAGCTTTAGTCTGGGGGGAATTATGTAGACATTTACCGTATTTACTCTATTCTGATGCGTACTCTATTGTAACGTGCACCCCTGATATTAATACCTGAAGAAATTATATACTTACGTTGGGCAACCTTACAGACCTTAATCGCATTTGCACATGCCGTGCTCAAAATGCAAGAGATTAGACTGCTAGTCAAGCTTTTGTCGAAGGTCAGTCTGAAATCGACTGCGTGCTCTTGTGTGAGTGAAAACCCCACTCTACGAGAAGGATTGCTTGTAATAATATATATATACACTGTTGAAAACGTTGATGGATAAAAGCAATCACACTTAGGAGAATAAAGTTGCCCTTGATATCAGTCGAACAAAATTATCAAAGTAACATGCACTCATGCGCATCTACCGTTGTTTGAGACATCCTCAAAACAGCCTAGATGTTGGATCGGAAAATTACACATGAGAGAAGCTTCTGTGTCTTCGCTGCTGCTGTCATTTAAAAATTATGTGGCTGAGTTGACCAAAGCACAAACTTTGCATCGTCTTGCAAAATTTTGCAAATTCCAGAAAATCGGACGGCGAAGGCTTTCTGCGTCCGAAATTTCAGACGTTCTTATACATTATGTGGCTCTATGGGGTACGTGGCGGTGCCGTGAAGCCGTCCGAATTATCAGGCGTCTGAAAAATTGGTCGTTGACTGTACATTGTTCAAATTTTTGTTGCTGTGTTTATTAGTATAAGATTTTCAATTTGCCTTTATCATACAGGTTTTGTCCGCAAAGTAACGAGACTGCCTGCCGCTTGGCGAGCGGGATTTGTGGTGGGGATTCTAAGCTAAGTAATGCATCGGTGGCAGTCTCTGACAGAGTCAAGATCTGAAGTGGCGCAAAAGCTGTTTTCAAGTTTTTGTCACGCCAGAAAACATCAAAAGTGGAGTGTTCGCTGGAGCAGCAGTACGCGCTTAAATTTTGCTTTCACCTGGGCAAAACCACATCCGAGATGCTTGCCTTGGTTAAGGAGGCTTACAAAGACGGGGCCCTCAGTGAGTTGAATGGACGGAAGACCGTTGAAGACATGGAGCGATCTGGACACCCTTCAATGAGTGGTTTGGATGAAAATGTGCCAAAGTAAAAAAATGGCCTGGACTCCGACCGTCGTTTGAGTATCACATTAATTGCCGAAGACCTCAACATGTGCAAAACAACGATTCACAAAATTATTTGTGAGAATTTGAACATGCGGAAGGTTTGTTGAAAATTGGATCCAGAAGTGTTGAGTGATGAACAAAAACGACGAGTTGACGTTTCCCGTGAGATGTTTGTGCAGTTAGAAAGGGAATGAGACTTTGTAGACGGCGTAATAACAGGCGACAAATCATGGGTGTTCCAGTACGACCCCCCAAAAAAAGCGCCAAAATTCGGAGTGGCACACCGCGAACTCCTCGCGCCCCAAGAAAGCGAGGATATCTAAGTCCAAGGTAAAGACAGTGTTAATTGTCTTTTTTGACAAGAGTGGGGTGGTCCACAAAAATGTGTACCTCTGGGACGAGCCGTCAATGCTGTGTTCTACAAAGAAGTCCTTGAGCGCCTTCACAGAGTCGTCAAACGGAAATGACTGGAGATTGCCAACCGGAGGGGGGGGGGGGGGGCTGGAAGCTCCACCACGGCAACGCTCCTGCCCACACCACCCTTCGTTGTGACTGTCTACCTGGCCCGGATAGAGGTTGCAACCTTGCCACAGCCACTGTACAGCCCCGATGTGAGCCCGGCAGACTTTTTCCCGTTCCCAAAGCTCAAGAGAAGCCTGAAAGGTCACCGTTTTGACGATGTTCCTGCCATCCAACGGGCTGTCACAGAGTCTATGAAAGAGGTTACAGCAGCTGACTTCCAGGGAGCCTTTGCAGCGTGTGAATCGCGTTGGCAGCATTGTATCGACATCCAAGGAGACTATTTTGAAGCATTTTAATGATATGTACTGATCGGATCAATAAGTTCTTTTTACCAGACCCAGTCTCATTACTTCATGGACAAATCCTGTATGTTCGCTGTAATAAATTTTAGTGTACAAACTTAGTCGGTCCCGTCTGTGGTTTGTAACCTTGGTACCCCCTTCTGCATGTTTCATTGTGTACCACTCTTTTTTTATCACTAATGAAGATTGTTTGATTGATTGATTGAAATTCAGACAAAGCTTTATTTTTCTAAACTCCCCAGTCTGCTGAAAATTGTGAAATCTTGCAAATAGTTAAAGTTCAGTCGTCGTTTGAGACTGTGCATGACGTTGCTAGTAGAAGTCCAACGGAAATGTTTGCCAGCGCGCAGAAAAACTGTTAAGTTGATTATTTTTATAGGCACAGTAATGAAAGAGTTAAGCGTGACAAACTACATTAAGCCCAAAGATCTCCAAGTGGTCCAAATTATTCCAGAGTCCCCTACTACGGCGTGCCTCATAATCAGTTTGTGGTTTTGGCGTGTAAAGGACAAGAAGTGCCGAGGACAAGAGTTGTAGAGTGCCGAGTTATCTGTATATCAACACCCAGTGTGCCTTGTGTTTGTTCCACCTCTTGTGGTGTAACCAATCTTCCCAAAAAAGGCAGACTTGTCAGAATGCAAAATGTTCCTATCCGACAGGATAAATGTAATGCAATTTCATGGCCTCCTTGTGTGTGCATGCCATGCTGAACACGGGTTTCATGCTTTCACGCTTGCTATGCCATTTGACAAATGGAATTTGCTCCTTGCAAAGGATTAGCGCTTCAATGAGTTGCTTTGGTGTGATACCCGGAGAAACAGAATATCGTTAATGGGCATGAACATGTACACTTATTCTCAGTGTTTTATGTGCATCGCTCTGCTTTTGACATTTTGTATGTGTAGCCTAGCTATTCCAGGCAGAACTTTCTTTTAGTTTCTTTTGTTGCCCCTCAGTTTGAGCTAGTTGGTGAGTCATACTTCAAGAAAACAACGGCACAAAAGAGATGTAGATGAACACATACCGACAGGACATGCGCCTGGCTGCCAAGGGAAAGTGGCAGTAAGGGAAGCTATTGAATTAATGAGAGGCCATTCTGGATTCCGAAGATTGGGCCACTCACACATATGGTCAACAAAATGCATCCCAGGGATTGTTTTTGCCCGTGCTGGTGCTGCACTCCAAAGCGAAGTGAGAAAGCCATGCACAGAAAAGTGCCGTGGAGCTCACCAATCAGCTAGTGGTTGATCCATGCTCCCTGACATCCTGCAGCCAAAGAGGGTGAAGTAACTTCGTGTCGTGCCCGAGCTATCTAGGCCGTTAGATGGCACTAGCATAGCAGAGTTTGTGCCATATTTTGTAGTTGTGCGACTCTGATGCTGGCTCCCACCATTGCATGTGCGTCATGCGGGGAAGCTGAACATCAGAATACGTGAGAGTAGTGCGGTGAAGATTGGCATCAGGGAACGCCAGAGTTGAGTGTCCCTACAATAGTTAGTGTCGTTGTTATGGTGCTGCTATTCTGCTGTCTACATTTACGTATTACTGGAAGTATGGCATTGGCAATGAATCTAACTGAAGCTACCTTGTGCTATAGAAGTCTTGGCACAGGTTCTTTCAGTTACAGATTCATTATTATTGCTGAGGCTTCTCTTAGAACTGCAACAGTCATTGTTAGCACTTTCGTCATCTTGCTCTGTGGAAAGTACTCGATTTAGCCAAACGCAACCAGCTCATAGCAACTGTAGCTGGAAATGTGGGTGAAAAAAAAGCAGCTCATGAGACGGCAGATGCCCAGCTATTGCTTTGCAAGTTTGTGTGCGCTGCATGAGACTTCATTCCTTTTTTGCCCTTGTAAAACGTTTTGTTACTGAACTCGCAGCCCAGCCAACCAGCGGGAACTTCCACACGAAATGTTTTGCACACGAGACCTTCACACCTCCCAACAAGCTCAACCCCTTTGCACTATGCCAATTTCCCGCCGAGTCCTGTCGGAAGCTCGGAGCGGGACATCCCCGACGTTGTATCGCGACCCATCCTAACAGTTGCCACAGCGGCGACTCCCGGCTCATTGAGTACTTCCACGTGTCGCCGAGGGTGTGTTGAAAGTGACAGGTCCACTGCAACTATAGGCGGTGCCAACGGTGGTTGCACACCAGCCTGGCTTGTGGCGCCCCCTGGCAGCCCACGCCGGACTCACAGCGACCCCGTCATCCATCTAGACGAAGTTGATGAGGAGCAGGCAGATAATCCAGGCATCTGGACATATCGACCTAGGTGGGTTCAGCTTGATTCTTTCATTTGAGTTTAGGTCATCAACTTAGAAGTGCTGGCAAGTCATTTTGGCCAAATCAGAGCCACCTTTCTGTAGTTCCAACGTGGTTACCACCACCCATTACAGTGTCTTTTGCTTGATGTTTCCTTCGGTCTTTGCAAACCTCTATTTCTTATGAGAGTCATTTGTTGGCCATTTTACAGCAGTAATCTCCACTGTAGCTTGACAGAATAATTTTTTTTTTCGATTTTCTTAGGCCTTCATGGCCTAAGAAAATCAGTGATTGTAAATCAGTGTCTGCCCAATTCAGTGTTTAAGTGATGTCTCTGGCATGGTTCAGATGTTCCAAAGACGTCATCAGTTTAGACAATACAGGCTTCTAAGATTGAAGCAGCAAACCGGAGTGTGTAGTCTGCTATAGAGTGAAAGTGGCTTGTCATTCAGGTCCGGCTTGGTCAATAGCAAACCAGATCATTCTGCAACTTTGCGGGCACGAGCAGCGATACCCGAAGAAGTGAAAGCACTCCAAGAAATTAACAGCAAGGTAAGTTCAGACTTGCTGCAGTTGTAAAGGGCTCAAGTTTTCTCACTGTTTCAATGGCATGCAAGAATATTTTTTACGTAATGGTGTTACATTCTATTTTCCGTTACACTGATTGAATGATGCCAATGGTAACTGGCAGTGCAGAGGCAGTCATACTATTGACAAGCAGACTAAATCAAAGATTATTGCAATCGTTTTATTATCACAGTCCCGTTTTTTTATTCATTCATGCTTTTCACTTGGGTGACTTGGCAACTGTGGTGTTCCACTTGTGGGCAGAAGGTCATGAACATCAAAAGACGAGCATGAAATAGCATGACCCCAAGGAAGATGATAGGATGAGTGCTGCTTCGTTTTCATACTACATTTTGTGCTCGTCTTTTTGTATTAATAAACATGTACAAATTCGCCCAACAAATGATTTTGCTAAGAGTCATGGGTTGAATTCACAATCAATCAAATTGCAGTGTGATTGATTGATTTATTGATTAGCTGATTGGCTGATTGATTGACAAGTTCATTGGTTCTAAAGGTGTCGGCAGCTGTGCTAAGAAACCTGTGTTCCAAGACTGCAAAGGGAGCTGCAAAAACAGTGAAACACCTATTTTGTCGGATATTGGTGCACATAGAAAAACTCCAGATGGTAAAAAATGAATCCAGAGTTCAGTACACCAATGTTTTTCATTGTTCAAATGTCTAGTTAGAGTACAGAGCTTCACTAGCCATATTAGTCAAATAATTGGGGCTGCCATGCTAGTGCTTATAACTTGTTTGTCAATGCACAGCTGTGGAACCAGGTGCAGCACCTTCAGTCGCAGCTGGAGCTGCTGCGAAGAATAAAGTCGCCAGACAAGTCTCTCTCCACCTCGGCCAATGGTGTCAGCTTTGCAGGTTTGTGGGGGCATTGCCCTCCCTTCTTTCATCCTTTAACTGGCGTCAGCTGGTTGGTGAGATTACTCAATGTTATTGTCAATGTGTATAGCAAAAAATCCCACTTGCTCTTATGATCAGCCCAATGCATTGTTGCAAGCACTGCCCATCGAGGAATGCTATCTTTCCTTGAATTAGCATGCCACTTGCCGTGGTGATGTAGTGGCTTTGGCATTGCGCTGCTAAGCCCGCTGGCGTGGGATCGAATCCTGGCCACAGCAGCCGCGTTTCGACGGGGGCGAAATGCAAAAACGCCCATTCACCGTGCATTGGGTGCATGGTGAAGAACCCCAGGGGGTCAAAATTTTTCTTTGCTCATTGCCATCGTGAATCTTCCTGCCAGTCTGCCATCATGTTAACTACGGTGTGCCTGATAATCATGTCGTGGTTTTGGCATGTAAAATCCCAGAATTTAATTTATTTTTAATTAGCATGTCCAATGACACACATATTAAAGAAATGATGAGTATAGTCTTATTTCTCTCACCAACATGAGCTCTAACCGAATGTCTTATGTGCAATGCATCTACGCTAATGTTCAGTTTTCAAAGCACACGTTAGCCCTGCTGTCGCCAGTGCGACCATACATTGAGTGGTAATTTTCACCCCAAACTCCGCTCATGCAGTTGTGTCAACTTGCGTACAAAAATGATCTAACTGATTGTAAACTTGCCTGTTGGAGTTGCAAAGCTTCTTACAAAATCTATTGCTGTAGATGTTTACGAGTGCAAGTAAAGGGCTGCATCCTTATTTGTAACCAATGAGGCATCAACAGTGAAAGCTAATGCCGTTGACTAACATTTTGTTTACATTAAAAAACAACAACACTGATTGTTGCAGAACTGTTGGCAGACGTATACTACGCACAGCGAGAACGGGACGACTCAATCAGTGAGCGGCTGGCAAGTGCCAACCAAAGCCTGGACCTGTACCAGAAGGAACTGCAGAAGCTAGCAGAAGCAAGGTCGGTGACACAGGCTCTTTCTTTCCCATTCTGCCTGTTCTGACATTGCAAACTCAACATTCCACGTCCCAGTGCAATTGACAGTGCACCATTTTTGGCAATAACACACACTATGGTTACTGTATCTTGTTTGTTTGTTTGTTTGTCTGTTTGTTGATACTGTTAGCCCCCAAACTTGTAATGAGGCCCCAAAAGGCTATTACAGTAGTGGTAATACAGAGCATAAAAGATGATGTATACAGTCGAATCTCGTTGATATGATCTTCATGGGAACCGGAAAATAAAACGTATTATCCGAACATAATCATAAATAAGAAAAAGAAATGGTATATAAGAAAAATAGGTATTATGCAGAATCGTATCAACGAGATTCCACTGTATCTCACTTTCATATAAAACCTAACTTATCACAGTAGACACTATGCCTTTTGCTTATTAAGGCAGTGAATCTAGGAGTAAAATAGTGCACGGTGATCACGTGGCACATGGTAAGAACAGGAAAATTGTAATCTTGGGGAGCTGCGTATGTTGCCTACATGCTGATAGGTTTTTGCATTCGGTTTTTGTGTGAGGTGTGCTCAGTGCATCAATCTCTGTAATGTCACCATTGCTGTAAGCAATTGTGTAAAGACAAGCCTGTCCTTAACAAATCGCACGCAGTGCACATAGTAAATTCTTAAATCACTGTGGTCTCTGCCGGTGGATTTAGAACGCCATAGGGCCAGGCATAAATGTAAAGGCTGATTGTAAATTACATTGCTTTGTCTGTTGACCAACGGCTGTGCTAGTCAGTCTCGCTGCTGTCGATTTGCTTACTTTTTTTTTAGATAGCAGGCGTTTTTCCATTAAAGACCATTTTTCCTTTGGTCATTGTCATCGTGATTCTTCCTGCCAGTCTGCTATCATATGAACGAGACAAGTAATCTACACCTTCATTTACAACTCTCAGAAAAGGTGTGGAAAAAAAAAAAAGAATGAGCGGCTCTTATGTAACTACCTTATTGAGCCTGCGGACAAACAGGCTGAGGAAAGCATTGGGAAGATTAACCATGTGCTTAACTTAAATGTGGAAGTAATAATGCAAAGGGAAGTAAAAGTGGGAGAGAAGAAAGCTTGTCACCAGAGGGAGCCGAATCCACAGTGTCCGCATGTGTGCAGTGCTCTACCAATTGAACTATGACTGCGACTGTTCCCCGTCCACTTTCTTGGGTAATTGTGTATGTGTAATTAACATGGCCGTAGTAGTTTTAGCCATCACTACTCGCAGCAGTGGTGGTGGACCGCTTCATTTTGCTGTTAGAAAAAGTCAAACTCCTCGGTTACCTTTATTCTTCTCTCTCATTGCATAGCAATGGTCTAGAATTTGGAAGTCTTGTTGCCATAATACAGCATATGAGGCTCTGTTGGCAAGTTTCATGTACCATGTAACACCTGTGGCTGAAAGGATGCCCCAGATTCGTAGTGAGGCATCATGAGAGATGTTTTACTTTCACATTATGCCAGCATGCACAGGTGATCAATAAAAAGTGGGGATCCTCCCTTTTTTTTTCCTTTTTTTTAATATTGATATAGGGGCAGGGAAGCAGATATGAGAGCATTTAAATATGTAACTCGTAGTGCCAGCGAGCTACAGCTAAATAGAGGAAAGATTGCTAAGCTGAACACAGAGGCAAATACTGGTGTGAGCTTTGCATGTCCTTTGAACGAAATCAGTTTGGCTGAAAATTTCATGAGTTTGCATCCAGAACAATCAATGTCGTGGTTAGCTTGCTGCACATTGAAGGAGCTGATTATTGGCCTGACTTTCATTTTTTCTCTATTGTGCTCTCAGGAGTGATGCATCAGATGGCTCAGGCGATGAAGAGAACTGCGACAACCTGGTCCTGAGTGTGAGTCTGTTTGACGTTTCCTTCCTGGATTTTGTTTGTGGAGATGCAGTGATTTATTGGCAGCGCTCCGATGCCATTCATTTAAACCAATTTGTCACGCTGCTGCCAAGTGGCTTTTATTACAACTCTTGCTAGGTCTAGTGCTGTGTGTAGCCTATACCACTGGCATTTTGTTTAAGATCGGGCAACTCAGTTTCCTGGTTTACAAGTGCAAAACTATCTGATGATATTCAGCACATGCTGTGTGTCACTGTCGCCGCTCTGCCACCGCGCACTTAGCAGCAACGACCTGATACACGGGGACAAATATGGGCTAGTGATATTTAGGACCTTGAGACAGAAGTGGGGATGCAGTCCAAGCCGCGAAGGCCCTGCTGGTATACTTACGCCAGTCAGGTCTTGTAGACATTCTTTGAACTTCTCTTAGTCATGTGTGCTTGATTTGTTTGTTTATTCCTTGTCTTTTTTTTCTCTGTTTATTTTCTTGTCCCCTTGATGTACCGTATTTACCCGATTCCAATGTGCCCCCGAATCTAACGTGCACCCAATTTTTTCGGGCTTAGCGGTAAGAACATAGAAGTGCACCTGAATGTAATATACTGCCGATTCATAAAAGAAAAATATAGCAATGCCCCCCACGTTCACCATTAGAAAACGGGGAGACGTGCAGAATTTACCTTCACAGACGGGATTTTCTTTTTAAATGAACTTTTAATGAAAGCGGCATGTCGTCACCGCCATTTGCGCTTCATTGGCTGCAGACACCAAGTACACAGAGGCGGTGTTCCTCAAATGATTACTTTAGAGATACTACTATCACTTTCGCGAGACTGCATCGAACTTGTCGATGTATGCGTCTGACAGCCTTCCTGGCACTGTGCGCAGATAACGAGCTTGGCATAGCACCAGGAACGGTGGGGCCAATTCTGCTGATACATCCAGTGCCGAGTCTTGCGAAAGTGATAGTACCTCCAAATGTTAGTGGCCGAAAATACCGCTCAAAATAACAGTTGCGCGCAAAATGAACCAACAGCGACCTTCACAAAAACATGCTTAGTCACCTTTTTGGGATGGCGATGGTGCTCCGTCTGAGGGCTCTGACAGTGGGCTGTTGCCAACGCCATGACCACGGTTTTGGTTATGTATCCGATTGTAATGCGTTGGCAATTCACAGACCCATTTTCTTGGAAACAAGGCACACGATAGATTTGGATAAATACGGTAATTTCAAATACGTCATCTGAAGTAACACGTCCTGCATATATCGGGGCTGACATCTTCAGCTTCCATTTAGCCCTCTCGCTCTATCTCTATCATTGCCTTCTGATGCTACTAGCAGAGTTTGTCCAAGCTGGTTGCAAGGCTTCATTGTGTTGTTAGTGTCCTGTTGTGCTGTGAAGCTGCTGTACCAGCGTGCAAGCTAGTTTCAGCGCTTGCTGCGTTGTGTGAATGGCTGCACCACTGTTTATATGCCAACATTTGCCAGCCAGTGGTGGCATCATCGTTTTGCCTTTGCAGGGTCTTGACAAGATACTCCAGGGTCTGGAAGGTAGCTGGGCGCCAGCACGGGTGACGCGCCACCAGGAGACGCTGCTGGCGACTGTGCAGCGTCTGCGTGACCACCGAGGCAAGAGGGCACGGCACCGGCTGCGGGCCATCCAGGCCGAGCGGGACGTTGCACTCGAAAAGGTCACTGTTGTCGTCAGCTTCTTCTTTATTGGCTGAGAAGCGTACCCCCATAAACGTACCCCTTTCTTAAACAGGCCTCCACATGAATGTCTTCAATGGCTCCATTGATTAGAGTGCAGTGCTGCACCTTAGCTGAAGTAGATACAGTGAAATCTCTTTAACATGTACCCACTTAAAGCGTACTAATGCTTTAAACGCAGTTGCGACAAATCCGCGACCCAGTCTCCACAGAGACTAATGTACTGGCTGATCACTTAAGCCGTAGCGGCTCGTCGTATGCTTACTCGTTAGTGTGTGCCACAATCACATTTTGTTGCGGAACGTTCAAAGCGCCACCTCGACTCTTGACGTGGCTGTTACCACTCTGTGCCACAAAAGATCTTCCTTTGTGAAAAGTACATATACCGGGCTAACCAATGATTGCAGCTTCTGTGCAGGTATGATGATAAGCATCGGAAATTAATGGAGGTGTGGTGGCGGCCTCGGCAAAGAATATAACCACCGACGAACGTGCTGATATGAGTTATCACTGCCAACCCTATTGCGATAAGCATCTTCAACTGTGTGCTCAGCAGCACATGTGGCATAGTGCGCAGCACCATCGGAAGCATACTGCATGTTTTTCATAAGCGATAAGCCTAACGCACCGCCGTTCTCTGTGGCCTCTTTGAGAAACAAAAGCAGCCCGCTGCCGCCACGTTGACTCAAAAAGATATGCACTGTACCCAAGCACCGCCATGAGCAGCACGCGCACAAAAAGCTTAATGCACAGATGCTCTCACTAAATGCAGGTGCAGGTCTGCCAACAAAAACACGATTGTGTACAGCAAGTGTTCCGGCACAATGACAGCGAGTGCTTAGTAGGCAACACACTGCATGCAAATTTCACAACGGTCCTATGCTCAGTGGAGTTCAGAAGAATCTGAGTTCAGATTTTGAATTCAGATGCAGATTTGTTCAGAATGTTAATGGGAGGTTCCTAATTCCTATGCACCTAATTGGCCCGGGTGTACGTCTCTTAATAGACAAATAGGCATATTTCAGTGCTATCTTGTTCTCGTGTTGTGATTTTGCTGGAAGCTGATCTCCCGTATCCCTTTTCACATTCTTAATCAGAAATTGTCTTTCTTTTCCTGTCTGTTCAGGTTAAAGTCCTCGAGAAGGAAGTTCAAGAGCTGCACATGAAAGCCATCTGGAAGAGCGAGAACTGGGGATGCTCAAGCAATGTGAGCAACAAATTCCTTGTGTTTATTCATCTCTCCTCATAAACATACGAGGTGATTGCCGAACCAATCTTAGATTGTCAGATTGCTCTTCTAGAAACCTTGCAACAGTTGTTTTAGTGACAAGACACCTAGCTGCAGAGAAAATTATAGCTGAAGGTGCTCCACGTCACCATCATTGTTGTAATTTATGTCCAGCGCAGGGTGATGGCCTCTCCCAGCGATATCCAGTTACACCTGTCACGCTTGAGCTTACTCCATCCTAAGTTTGCGGGTTTTCTAAACTCATCACAACACCTAGTCCTCTGCTGTTTCATATGCGCTTTGCCCTTGTACTGTTACTTCAATAAAGCACCAATTGTCTGCTCTATGCATTGTATGACCTGTTAAACCTTTCTCTTAATCTTAACTGGAATATCAACTACGCCTGTTTGCTATATAATACACATCGCCGTCTCCCCTTGTCTTAATGTTACACCTATTATTTTTTGTTTCGATGCTCGCTGGAACAAAAAATGATAGGCACTGCACAATTATCCCGCATTTCAAACAGCCCACACTAAGCAGAGTTTCTTGCACAACTTGTGGGGTCTCACCTGTGCTCTTGGGACAAAGGAATGACAACACAGTAGTGCAAACAATCAAAAGGGCATTTATTGCAGCTTTCATACACTAATGCATGCTAGTCGAATTACTACGCCAATGGTTGCACGACAAATCAAGGAGGTCCGACTCACCGCGATGAGATAGCGAGCGAATATGTTTGCCCGCATGCTAGACACCAACGCCTAGTCATTCACGTATATGGTCACGCGAGCGGTGGCACGTTCTAACAGTCCATGTTCGTCCATTCCGGTGTCGTGCTCCTAAGCCTTCTCGGGACGGTCCTGCGAAGCGGGTCGGCGCACGCGCGAAGTGTCCGCGCTGCTCAGCGACCCCACACCAAAGAGGATTCGCCTTCTCCCTTTTGAGCCCAAGTGACCCTGCCGTTCGGTGGCGTTAGCAGTGCAACACTCACTCCATCTCTTGTAATACGCCGTAACCACACCGACTGCCACTGCCGTTAGGCCATGCGGCAAAGCCGGATTACAGGAGACAGGAGCCATGCGGGGAAACAACATCAGGGGACGCGTGAGAGTCATGCATCCCCACAAACTGCACTGGCTAACCTGGAGGTCATGCTATGTAGACTGCTATCACATGTGCGTAGTCAGGCATGCTAGGAGACACTGACACACACTGATAGATAAAAGGCACCAAAAGAGCTGACGGAACAGTGTAAGGAGCTATTACAGTTGACTTACATTAATTCGACCCTGATGGGACCGATGTAATTGGTTGAATTATCTGGCGGGTTAAATTAAACAAGATGCAGAAAAAACACCAGAGCACACTGATGGTTCACTTGGCAGTATTTGCCCTATTCTAACATGCCTCCAAATCAAACACGTGCCAACTTTCTATGTTTCCAAAGTAGAAAAGTAACATAGAAATGAAATTTAAGCTCCTAAACCTAGTAGAAATCTTAACGCGCACTCGAATTTTTAGCTGTAAAAATGGCCAATGTTGCACGAAGGTGTTGCACGAAGGCGGCTGGTTTCCTAAAGTTGGCTTCGCCGCAATACATTTCTATTTTGCGGTTAACCATATGACTGCCGCATAGGCGGTTTTGGTTTTGTGTGATTGCACCGTGCAGGCAGCTTACGGCCCGGCCCAACTATTCCTGTGTGTTAAGAAAAAGTGTGTTAAGACTCAGTTAAATACCGTAATGAGACATTGTGAGCTATGGTTATTGCTTGGAAATCGTCCCAGGGCATGCCGAAAAATAGCTGTTCTTGATGAGAGATGATGTGCGTTCAGCGCATTCACTATCCCCTGATCTCTGCCGAAACAGACAATGCCACTAAAGGGGCCGCTATTGGGGTCAGGCGCGTGTGTTAGGACTGTTTAAGATTGAATTATCTGGCAAAGGCCAATTTTTGGATCGAAATAATGAATGTTTGGACCCATATAAATATATGCGCGCTGGCTGGGACCTTCGGTCAGGATCGAATTAACTGAAAATTCTATAAATCATAGTCAAACTAATTAAAATCTGCTGTACCAGCAAGGTCGTCTGTAGGAAAGTTTAATGAAATTGACCAACTCTGCTTTAATTTGGTTGAGATTCAATGTGATTGCATCAGTTATTATCTGTGATTAACTGCAATTTACTAATTATAAAAGTGACATTATTTTATTGGAGCTGGTATCCTGTTTTCACAGTTGTGGCACCAATCTTGTCCTACATTTTACATTTGCTTGCTTACAAAAGACCTGTTCTGAAAAAAAAGCAAATCTGTGAGCACCTTGGAGCACAAATCTGCCCTTTTTTTGCGTCCAAATAGTTGTCGCTGGCACCATATTACAGGTGTTATCACACTGGGCAACACATTGGCCAGCATTGCCTACCACTGCTCGTCCAGATATGTCTTCTGAATCCTGACAGTCATTGCTTTGGTGCAATGGAGCCACCAACAATGTGCCATTTCTGGACAGTGTTGCCCAATGTATTGCACCGTGTGACGGTACCCAGAGTGCCGAATGTTCGAGGTGCCATCTGCAAGGTTTCATTTAAAATTCTCGCAAACCTTGTAGACCTAGCTGATCTTGAATAAGAGTCTTGCAGATCTTGCAATGTGTCACCAAACCCTGCTTGTCCTCAGTGATCACGAAAAAATGTCACAGTTTCGCCCTAAGGGCGAAGCAATGAATGCGATAGCAACACAGCAATGTCATACGAAGTAAGGTGAGCGGCTTTGGTAGCAACAACACGCAGAACTGTTGTCGACGCCATCGGCGTTTTGCCCGCGTTAGCTCAAAATGCGTGCGGCGTTGGTGACTGTTGCTGGAGCCTCTGATATAAATAGGCACTTGGTGCCGCAGCTAAACGTCGCCTCCCTTCCCTCCCCCTCCCCCACGGCCTCTCGCGCGTCCGAAGAAGGCGCGTTTGCTCTACATATATGGTGATTGTAAAGGAGAAAAGAGACGCCTACTTCTGCAGCCCTTAAGCGAGCACGGCGCAGAACGCGCGTTTGTTCTCCGCCGTGCGTTCACTCCCCGTGAAAGACGCGCCCCTCGCGCCCTTTCACTCGCACATACAGCGTTCGGCGCGCGGCGACGATTTCATCTCCAAATGACGTCATACGGAACCTCACGGCGACGGCGACGCCGACGGCGACGGCGACGCCGACGGCAGAAATCTGCTTTTGAGTGTCCATATAATTGCTATCGCAATAAAACAGTAAATCAATGGAAGGATAATTTTTCGTGCTTGTTGAGCTGAGGACTGAGTATGACGCTTCTCCGCCAATTCAGGGAACCAGTGCAACACATGGTCCACACGTTTCAGACTTGTTCTGGTCTGGGCTTTGAACACACCAGTACATCGCAATCTGAAGAGGACACTTGCATTTTGAAAACTTGGTGGTTCATGAAGCAAGTGGCAATTATAAGTGTCTAATTTAGTAAGCCAAACTAACTATTTTTATTATACTAAATGTTTTTACTTCATTGAATAGGGTGTGGAAACATTGCTGAAGAATTGTTGCACCTCTTCCTTGCTTGTCAAAGTAAATGGTATAATTCTACAGCAAGCTATTAGCAGAGTCGTTCGAGTCCCCCACTACGGCGTGCCTCATAATCAGATTGTGGTTTTGGCACATTAAACCCCATAATTAATTCGTGCCCTCTGGTTAATAGATAAAAGGTCCTTTGGAATATTATGCAGCTGTAAGAAAAATTTACCCATTTGCAATGTCCTTTTGTGCAGTTTTTTTTTAAAGCATTCTTAGCCTCCTTGACAGCCTTGCCCAATGTGCCCTGTTAGAGATGAGGGCACTAGTTGTCATTCATGCTCATGTAACTGGGCAGCAAAAATCAAAGGCTACCCCCCCCCCCCTTTTTTTTTCTTTTTTTTTTCTGTCTTGTTTTGTTTATTCGGTGAAGCTCTGTCTTTCCCAGACAGGAAATGGGATTCAGCCGGTGGGTGCCCCCTCTTTTTTTTTTTCATTTTGCAGGATGCCGTGCAACAGGCGACCAATGAGCGGAACGCTGCACTCGGCCGACTTCACGAGCTTCAAGAAAGCCTCGCAGCTCAGGCAAACAACGGGTGCGCAAACCTTGTCCTTGCTGAGTTGTCTGTTGAAGGCTGATTCCTACTGTGGACAGAATCCTTGATACTGTCCGCGGAGTGAGTGGTTGGTGGCTCTACAATGTCGAATCATGCTTTGAGGAGACAGTCTGCCAGCACATGACTTAGTGCCACTGACTTGCAGGACATGTGCTCTACAGGCGTTTCCAGAGCACATATGAAGACTTGAGGACTCCCTAAACTCTTTGAGTTTTCTTTTTCTCTGTAGCCAGAATATAACAGCCTCTTGCAAACAGAAATTTGTTGCAGGCACTGCACATTGTTTTACATTTCACATTGGGTTTGTTTGATTACCTATGCAATCAGACCAAGGAAGCATTGTCCGGGTTTCATTTCATTTATTTTTACCCTCGGGGTCTTTTGGCATTAGTCATAGAAAAGCGTGGCTCATAGCACTCTTTAAAAATACAGGTTTCAATTTGTGCAAGTTGCCAGAACTTGTGCTTATTTTTACATCAGCTCCTTTAATAGATATCAGAAATAACATTCTTTTGCACCTAGTGCTAGTTCATTGTGGCCTGGTATATCTTCACCAAGTGAGTACATCTCTTGATATTTCTGAGTTGTCTCAATCACTCTTTTTTTTTTAATGCAGTGATCGAGGCACTGGTGACGGAGTCAAGATATCGACAGAAGCGCAGACAGACTTCATTGGCGTTCAAGATGGTGTTGATCTGGCTGCAAGCTCATTCCTGCAGGAGCTCAAGGAGGAAGTCAGTCGGATCAGCCAACGTCTCGACGAAGAGGCTGCGTCACGGCAGAATGCAGAGCTGAAGTGTCAGAGGTAACGTCTGTGGCGCATCTGCTTTTTCGTTTTATATTTACATGGTGTCTTTCTTCAAGGAAAGATACAGTCGTAGATGGGATGAACCCCCCCTCCCCCCCCCCCCCATCCCCCCCTCCCCCCCTCCCCCCCCCCCCCCAGAACCAACGCCTTGTTGGACTCTAAATGACTCGAAGCTTGTTTGAGCGAGTGAGGTAGCAGCACTATCGGACGTCACGAACACAGCCTTGCCGCCTGTGGCTGTCTGCTCCGCGAGGACGAAGGCGATGTATGGTGCTTGTTGTGGGAAGAATTGTGATGAGAGGTGTATGGGGCATAGCGAAGTACGACACATATCCCAAGTACATTTAAGGCTTTATACCCCTTGTGTCACAGCGGCTCACTTATTCTAAGGGATTTGCCAAGAATGGGCACATGCCTAGTTGATACATACCTAGTGACCCAAGTTGGTTACTAGGCCAGACAGCAGCCTGTAGCAAGCTGTCTGTTCGGGCACTTACCCAGTGGCCCAAGTTGCCGAGTCAACGTCCAATTTCGCGGACTCCCTGGGGGCCGCAAAAACGTCCGAAAGATCATGCAGTCCGAAAAAACTAATGGGTGCCTTTTAGTGCCCCCAAGGGCTCAAATGGCCACAGGCACGTCCGCCGTAGCTCTAAAGGCCTGCCAATACACTTATTAGGGGTATCTGTGCTTTTACTATGATAGGAGACGGCGGGTGCACGCGTATATAATTAAGGGAAACATACCATGTCCCGTGACAATTGCCGCTTCCCACTCTTCGTATGCTTCACCGGAATACTTCGCTTATGCTTCACTGCGCGACACTACCGTATTGAGGCGAAGCTCACTTTTGGGAACCGGCATTATGCAACGCACCATGCTTTCCGGGCGGAGTGCGCGAGAGGTGCCGGCTCCGGTGGCTCCGGTGCGGTAAGCCGTGTGACATCACTGATCCTTGCGCATGCGCAGCACGGCTCTTGATGTGCCGCGCGAAACGGGCTTGGCTAGGCCAGTGTAGCTAACGCTACAAAATACATTCATGGCACCATTATGTTGATTTGAGCAGAGGTTGTTTTCTAGTCTGTGCGTTGCTGAAGCACATAAAGTTTAGCTCAAAGCAGGTGACTACAACACAAAAGTGCAGAGGCAGGGGACAAGTGCTATCACTGCAGTAGTACTTGCTCTGCATCTTGTGTGTATGTGTGTGTGTGCGTGCGTGCGTGCACAATCATTCATTTCATGCTAGATATTATGTGCCGTAATGTTAGGACCTTGGCACAGAATTTCATCTCCATGAAGGCCGACACAGGCTACTTGTACATCAGGGTTTATATTCCCAAAATTTTAAAGCTTAAAAGTTTTTCTTATGCCAAAGCAATTCCTCATTGACCAGCACTGAGACACTCGCCACTCATGATAACATTGGCACGATTGCCATGGCAATGGCCAATCTTGGGTCGCTCTTGCATAGGAAAAACTTTGCGAATACAGGCCCAGGTTATTGCAATAAATCCTAAGTGAAGCACAAGAGCACAGAGCATTGCTTCATACATCTCTGGCTAACTGCCGGTGCACTTGCCAAAAGTTCTTGCTGAAGGATCCTTTTTGGACAGCACCTTAGAAGTGCCTCTTGAAATAGAACTTCTTACCAAGTGTGGTTTAGTGGGTGCTTATCACTTTTCCTTGAATCATTACAGGTTGGAAGAACTGGTGAACGGCTTTCAGAAGCGCCTCAACGGACTCAACAACAGCTTCTGATGACATCGAACTGTGGGACTGCCCGTGCCTTCAACCTTTGCAGCATCCACAAGTTGAAAGCCAGCTTTTTAGGGCACTAGGGAAAGGTCAACATTCCAAGCAAATTGTGCATATTCTTTTCTTCTGGTTCATAAGCTAACCCCTGTTTCCACAGTTTAAGACACATTTTCTGCTTCATAGATGCTCTATAAAGAGTGGCTATTGTATAGAGCTTTGAGAAAGTGAAGAGTAGAGACTCTTTTTATTTTTTAGAACTTGTTTGTTTGTCTCGTTCAGTGCACTGTGTTTGTTAAATTGGTAGACATGCCGCGTTTCTTTCATTGATTCTTCACTGCCTGAAATTTTTCAGTATGCACAGGCACATACCGCACCTTGGGCACTACAGATCTACTAGTAACTATAGGAACATATTTTCTTCTGCAATTGTATGAGCAGCGATGTTCACAGGCAACAAATCACTGTCCGACAATAAGTGATGGCTTGGTGTAAAGCTGCAGCATTTGAACAGAAGAGAAAAGGTAGTATGAAAGTTTGCCTGCAGTAATTTAGCTTGAGTTGAAGAGACATTCTTCAGGGAGCTGCTTATCACATTGGGTTTTACCTGCTGCTCTCTGCAGGTTTCTAGCTCTTTGCCATGGAGTTAGTTCAACAAGAGTGCTGACTCGGCCAGCAAAAAGAAACAAACCAATGTTTAAAAAATGAATGGATAAATTCTATGTGAGCTTTGAAAATGGGAATGCTCAACAGAGAAAAAGTAATTCGTTGCTGCTAGCTGGCCCACATTGTCTTCCAGCTGTTGGCCTGCAGTGACTGTACCCTGTACTGTGGATTGTTGCACGTTTATGCAGAGCTAAGCCCTGCTGCCGATTCTAGAACTGCCGAACCTAACCTCTAGGGCCGACAAACCACAGACATCAAACAGTTTATCACATAACATGAAATAAAAAACTGCCTTTGCTGGTATAGCTGGATAAGCATCTGATTAGGCTTAGCTGAGCTGTAGTGGCTTCCAGTGTCAATTGGTTTGCCGTACAACACAAAATAGATGACTTTTCAGCTAGTGCTGATTCAGCCCACACCACAGTAGTTAGCTCAGCCCAGTACTTGAACTTAGTGGTTGCGTTTAGGGGTATGGGACTTAGCAAGCTTGTACTTGGTGTGTAACCTGAGGGGTCCGTTGCATTTGCCTCACACTTCGTGAACTGGTTCACCGAAGGTCACAGAACCACAGGTTTGTTCTGTGCCTGTGCAAAAAAGAGTCCAGCACCTCTTGCATGAACCCGCACCAGCTTTTTGGCAAGTTCAGAGAATGCTGTGCACTTTGGAAATGCTTGCACTGTGTGAGGCAAACGGCTATGTGCTAACACCACCATGTTGCACTGGTGAAATGAATAGCAAAGTGCAGAACCACCTGAACTAGCTCAGTAAGTGCAGGCGAGTTGGATAGACCCAGCAACAACATTGTCACTAACACCGGCATGTTCCATATTTGTGTGGCAGGTGATGAGCTGTATAGGCTCAATGCACTCACTTGCATTCATGCATGCATTGCATAAAGTTTTGTGGTTCACATTTCATTGTAGAGAATGTCCCACTAGAAAATTTGCTGTAAACGGCAAAGAGCAAGTGAAAATGCATGCCACAGTGCAAGCATTTGAAGTAGGGAGCAGAGTTGAAGAAAATGAGGCAGTGGACTAAACATTCGTCATTTACATTTGAGGGAAGAATCCCAATCTATTGCGTTAAAAGGACTCCCAAGTCAAGCACTTCTGTCCATTTTGCTGCAGGTTAATCATATTGTTGGAAGTTTTGTTCACATCAGTAGCATGTTGCGTTGCAAGCACCAACTCAAGAAGTGAATAGCAGGTGTTGCAGAAGAGACATTCGCTTGTACGGGACACACGTCTCTGGCTTACAATTCTTTCTTCTTGCCAGTTGTTTCGACTGTTTTATGTGACAGCCAATTTGCCGCCGTGTTCGTGGCATCCTCTCGGCTGAAACAGTGGCACGTTACAGGGACCAAACTTTATATAATCTACTTTGCATTGCTTTCGACTTTCCAGCCGCCTGCTGAATGAATATGTTCTTTAGTTGATGTAGCGACTCAATTTACACCTGTGCGTAGCGTCCATTACTATATTTTATTCCCCTCCCCACTTTATTCGTGATGTAGTGCACAAAAGCTCAGGTAATATACTCACCACTTGTGAATAGTACAAAGCACGGCGGCTGGGCCGCTCTTGCCCTTCTACGACTCCTTGTGCAATACGAAGGTCGCACAGCCAGCGCGCTGGTTTGCACGCGCACTTAACGCACTCCTAGCAGGCGTAGGATGGTGCCTGCTGTGTGCACAATGTTGAGGTGAAGGAAAGGTTGTGTGGACCACGGAAGTCGTGAGAAAACCGGTTTTCTAGGGTGCTCTGAAGTGGGCTGGTTGCAGTTTTATCTTCCACTCACGAATTCTTTCCAGAAAGAAATATCAAAATTTGCCTCTCCTCCCCCCTCTTTATTTTGCATTTGCATTCGTTTTTAAGTTTGCAGTCATGATAATTTGGGCCTTTTGGTGTGGCCATTACAGTAGAAATATTGTGCAAATTGCAAGCATAGTGAAATCTCTAGCGAAAGCTGCAATCTGCACATATGTATGCATGTATGTTGCACATGTCAACACATGCATGTGTGCATGTCATGGGGATGATGACCTGATGCACGTGTTTTTGGTGAGTCTTCTCACTGCTTCTGTGGTCCACAAGCTTTCATTTCCGAGAGTACACATTTAAGTTGTCTCTTATTTCTTCTCACCTAGATCTTTATTTATTTGTGACCACCTTGATCTTGGTCGGGTGAGGCACTGTAATCTCTGTTCTTTTACATTTCTTTTTGTGCATTTTGTGGCATGCAGTTATGATTTTAGAAATCGGTAGGGGCACGGGGAGATGGGTACAATGTGTGCGCTTTGGTCGCCTTCGCACATTGCCATTGTAGCGACACATGCGAGCAAATTGCCTAAGATTTTGTCACGGTTATTGGTAGTGTCTGTGAATGTGGCAGACACGGTGAACATTAAGGCAGCTTTAATGGCAATGTGTTTTTGAAGCTGTTTCTTGGGTGCTTTTAGTAGGCAAGTGACTATTCCTTATAGTCATCTCTGCTGCAGAGAGTAAGATGCAATAGCTTTGTTAATAGTGTCATAAATCTTTGGCTATGACGAAGTTTCATGAAGCTTTTGCAGCATGTTGCTGACTTGTAAAACAAAAAAAATGTTTAAGAAATTGAAGATATACTTGCCCGACGTCATCACTGACCAGCAGCAGATAAAGTTTGTCTGTTTTTTATTCACCTAACAATGTTGCTGTCAGGTGCACAGTGGCTTATGATATTCTTGTGGCTTCTTTTACGGGTTTTTGCTTTGGCACAGTGACTTCTGCTAACTGAGTGTTACGTCTGTTAAGAGCTGAACTCTGCAATATTTTTGTGCATATCTATGCTTTTGGTTAGCACTGAAGTAATAATGTACACTCGTACCCACTTCTTTGTTGCTACTAACTCTTATTGAGAGTCGAGCTGTGTTTAATTTTGCAGATGGCACTTGGAAGTGGCACACAAGGCAATGTCCAAAAGCAGTGCAGGCTGATACATGTGTGCACTTTATCTTATCTGTGTCTGCATAAGCAATGTTTTCTGGCCCATTGTGTAACTAGAGAGATAACTTACACATCCTGAGTTGTACCTTGTGCACTCCTCGTAAACACCCAAGTGCTGCCCATGGGTGCAAAGTGCTGCCTTACCAATGCTGGCTGCAACGCGCAGCCAGATAAAGGAGTAGCTGCAGTGATCACTGTAAACTGCCCACTCCGTATGCCCTTCAATGCGTCAAACTTAAAACCATCATCTGGTGCAAGCACTTGATATCTGCTGTCTGTGCCTTTCCAATGGCAGTAGTTGAAGTTTGTACATTGTCAACACACCAGTCCTGATGCCAGTTTCTGAGACACCAGATTTCATGCTGGTGCCCAGTCCTTAATTCAGCAGACAGTGAAGCACATACGGGCTCACAGGCTTGCTTGTTCAGCAATAAATAAATCATATTTCATGGTGATTGTCACAAAGCTCTCGTCTGCAGACAATGATGCTTAGACGCGGCTGTGCCTTGCACATATTGTATAGCCACTTCCTCCTATAGGAGTATTATTTTTTCACAAACTGCAAGCTGTATGGTGCTAAATAGTTCAATGCAGTCTGCATAGTGTGGATCGAACAGTGCCTAAATATGGAGAGGAGGTTAAACTGTTCTTTCTGCGAAACTGCTTGCCCGTTAGAGTTAAGGTTTCGCACACAGCTAACATTTCATGTTATAGTTGGCTTAGTACTATGTGTGGGTGCAGTAGTTACCTGTCTTATTCAGAGTAAATTAAAAAGACACGTCCACAGCAGTGCCAGCCAGTAAATGTAGATTTTCTAAGCTACATGGCAGTGGTGTCTCTCAACTGTTTTGGCTAGAGACAGCATACACTGTCTCGCACTAACAATTACAGGTGGCGCCACTGTTTCTCTCACGGAGAAAGTTACCACTTTTGTCCTGCATGGCTGTGGATTGTGTGTAGTTAGTGTTTCTTACCCTTTATGTTTTTTTTTTATGTACATGTGAATAAAACCATTTGTTTATTTATTATACATTCCCCCATTGCCCATAAGGCATTATTATGGGATTTAGTTACAATGTCAAATTAGCATATTCTTAAAATAGTAATACAAACAAGAATAAAAATCAAATAAAGATCAAAGAGCCAAAAATCGGCAACAAACAAGCACTCGCAAAAGGAAAAATTAGTTGCGTACAATCTTCGGTACTACAAATGACAAATTGTATACAATCGGCACATAACAAATAGTTAATTAGAAGGCTCGTCATTTATTCTGTATGTAACAGGCAAGTACTGCACTATTAGACATTAGACAATATGCACTCTCAAATACTACCACTGTGCAGGTTTTTAGTGCATACGAGCTAGTGGTTAAGCCAGAGCAGCAGTTTATGTCGTTTTCTTTGTTTATACAACATTCACTACAGATATGAGTGCAAAGGGGGAAGCTTGGAACTTGGTGTCGTTTTATTGTATGAAGATGCAGTCATGCATTTACAAAGTGATGTTGAAGTAATTAAGAGTATGAAGCCGTGACCCTGAATGTGTGAGTTCTAGTATGCAGTGCTAGAGTCCATAGTTTTTACACAAGGACATCCATTGATTGGTCTCACCATTGATTGGTCTCACGTTTGCGCCTCTCGATTTACTGTCCTCCTGTTTGAAGCACGTATGATTCCGATGTAGTTTTTTTTTTTTTTTTTCCGCTCACTTTGTGCCTTGAGCCAGCAATATTTTTGCAGTGATGCCACTTTCATGCGTCCTATTCATAGAGGACTTCTCTATCAAACAGCATTTCACTGCTATAGATATATAGTGTTTCCTACAAAAATCAAGCGTGGTGGTACAGCCAGCACAGAAGCAGTACGTGGATTTGCCTAAATTTAGTCCTTCTAGCTTCAAACGGCTTTGCGACTTTGCAGATTGGTGATTTTTTTGACCAAGTATGATTTTGACTAGGTGATATAAGGGCAACAATCCGCAATGACTAGCGGAGACGTATTGCCTTGCTGTGTGTAGAAAACTGTGAATGCTTGGAAATTGAAAAAGATTAAGCGTAACAAATAACGTCACTAGAACATCTGAAGCTACAAGCATGAAAAATCGGGACAAATACAAGTAGTAACCATAGTAGCTGAATGATAGAGCACCAGAATTCCCTCTAGTAATTTTTTTAGGAAACTTTATGGCTGTAGAAACACTGAGAGATGTTCGGTTGACCTAGATTGATAAAATACACTTCTGGAATTAACGAGTGTGTTGGCCTTTGCCATTAGTGGAGGCATTTGGTCATCAGAAAACGATGCAGAAAAAAATGGTGGCTGGCAATGCCACTTTGTGATTTACGAGCCAACTCTCTGTGGTGTTGAGTATTTTGGTAGCATCTGCTCAGCAGTGGTCAGTTGTTTATATCAGTAAAAAAAAGGGATTGCATTTCATTTTAGAACAAGCAAAGACTTTATCTTGCAACTTCTGTCGACATTTGATGCGCGAAACCCTAGAGGGCTTGAATATGTTAAAAAAGGTGATTTGTGACATCAGAATGACATTGGTGTCATGGCTTGAGTGTGAAATTTAAGAAGAAAGTTTGCCTGTTGTTTCCTCCACTAGTAATTGACCATTTTCTGCAAGGAAATGCAGTTGCGAGTATCGAAAAAAGAAAAAGATCCATCAGTCTAAGACATATTGCTGTTCAGTGTTCCCTTTAACAAGTTTCAACTTTTGCCTTTATTCTTTCACGTACATGTGCAGAAATTGTCTATTCAGGCAAGTGCTGACACGATTTGAAGAAGTTTGCTGTATTAAAGCAAAATGTCAGTTTCTAGTGACCACTGGAAGCAAATGTGTTACGGGCCCTCGAATGTATTGCAATTTTATTTTATTTTTTAGTTTTATAGAAATCTAAGCATCCAGTTTATGACTGTAACGTGGCAACAAAAGGGGTTATGTGAACAGCACCTGATGGAGCCTATGAAGGAGGCAAAGGTTTCCTGTTAACTGTGGCACTGGTGATGCCATGCCACTGTTACGTGAACTGGAATTTTTGCATTTTTGTAATTTTTGTAAAAAATAATTGATAGCCTGAACAACAAGTTTACTACCATCTGTTCACTGGAAGTGGGCTTTTCCTTTTGAAATGCAATACATTTCATTCGACTATGTTAAGATGTTGCCTATGGAGATCTTTCTTGTATTTCACCTTCGCATTCGAATGGTGCTAATGCTTTCCCTTAATGTGATTAATATTTTATGGGCATGTGCATGCCATATACATGTGCCTTGATTGCATCCCTTGATTCCTTGCGCCAACCAGATTTGTGGCTGATGTGTTGAGGAACGTGTGTGTTCACGACGAATTCTACAATGATGCACCTTCTGCTTTACGGCATTCAAATTGCTGCCCACGTCTTGACGGGTGTTCTTTGCACCATGTTGACAATGCCTGCCACGTTGATAATAAACATCTATGCACACGGCTATGGTACCTATGGACTGTGACTTGTCTGCTACCATGAAATGCCTCACATTACCAGGCAGCAGCCTGTTAAATTTGCTCTTTGCTGATTATGAAATCGGTGAATGTGTTTCCTTGCGTGATGTCAAGGCCAGTAGAATTTTTTTGTTGCCATTTTTTTGCCAGCTGTTTATAGATACTGTGCTTGAAGACAGCGCTTCATTAGAAGTCTTGTGCTGCAGTGTGCAGTGTTAGTATTATGGATGCTCCAACAGTGAACGTCCGATGAAAGGTTACCGTATATCATTGTGATCGTTATACGCAGTGTATTATGCATAGTTCCCATGTGATGCACAAAGGTATTTTTTTAGCTTGTATGAAAAGGATTGATAAGATGTTTTGTCCATTTTTGTTTGTTACGCAATATTGTAGGCTCGTGAAATACAAACTGCAGAAACCTTCTCGTGTCTGTTATTTTTTACTCCTCTTCACAATGTTGCCTGTGGCACACAAATTGGTGTGCCCTAGGTAAGTTATCTCTACTGTGTGATACTTTGTTGTTCACCGCTTTTTCTGCAACGCTCTCGTGTGTTGGGTGCAGTAAGTCATGGGTAAAGGGTCCCTTAAAACAATTTTAGTCTTTTCCAAGAGAATTGTTGAGGTGAGCTTGCTCTAGGGCTAGTTGGCAAGTGGTATTTAGAGTGAAGACAGCGCACCCACCAGTGGGCACGTGGACACGAGACGTATAGAAAATCTCACCTAATTTTTAGTTTCAAGAGTACTACAACAGTGCACTATATAATAACCCCACACAGCCCAAATGCCACGTGTATGAAAATTACAAATTACAACTTGTTCTCCTTTGTTTCTGGCCACGGAGAGCACATCCGTATCCAAAAAGCAAGTGTGAGGAAGAAATTCATTTGTTTAGTAATTAGTGACCGGTTGTCAGAACTACTCAACTGAAAACTTGCTCTAGCATAGCAAGGAACACTACTGTTGGCTTTGATTTAACTTTCGCACGCTTAAATAAAACTTTGGAGGTGTTAAATTGAGCATATCAAAATTATGTTCGGTCATGTGCGATCAAAAACTACAAGTAGTTCAAAATTGCCCTCGTCTTAAGCTGCAGTGTTCCCTGCATATTTTGTAATCCTTGGGCACAATGCCCCACCTCCTTGAGCACAATGTCATCCGGAAATGTGGAACATTTTCTACTTCCACTTGATCTGAAACAAGTGTCTCCACTCATTTTTCCGATGCGTTTCTTTCTCCTTACTGTGGTGGTGGTGGCAGCAGCTTCGCTATGAAGTTTACTTGCAGTGTGTATATCTTCGACAGTGCACTTTTTAAGTACACTTGCAGTGCAAAACACAACCCTGGCAAGCAAGTGCATCAGGTGTATGTGAACACCACACATTTTTCATTTCTCCTGCCGAAAGACATCACTACACTGTTACTCCATATCATGCATAGCAAGTAGTGCTATAAAGGCTGAGATTCTCATTGCACATTTGTGATATAAAATGTAGTGCGTTACTTGTGTTTTTTGATGCAACATTAAGCCTCACGCTTTTGTCACAAGACTTGACATATATTCATTTCATGGTGTCAGATCTGAAAAAAAAAAAAAAAAAAATCCTTTTTTTTTTTTTTCCAGCGGCCGTGGCACAGCACACCGCTCGCACTTGTGACCAACACATTGTACGTCATCTACTGGATGCACAAAGGTGGAGAAATATGTGATATGATGTACCCTTATGCCCACAAGTTGCAGTTGTAATGGTCAAGTAGTTATTACGTAGAAAACATTGCAGTTCAAAAGTAACTGAACTAGTAAACTCACAAAGTCAGGCTTTTACGACTGCGCTACGTGTGTTGCTTCTGCAGCATTGCCTGCAAAGTATGAAATTGAGTATAGTGGTCTTTTCTAAAGGACCAGAGCACAAGTTCATGTGGGATAATCCCCTTGGTGACCCACCGTAAGTCATCACCATTTCACAATAAATAACCTTATTTCTGTGTGGCTGCTATTCTTCCAGGACCGTAGCAACCTGCAGCCACGTCTGAGTCTGTGGTAGTTTCAAGCTGCTGCATGCTGAATATTCTTGTGGGTGTGCCGCATCTAAGCTTCTACGAGAAGTTTAAACTTTTCTAGTGCCCTTGAGACATGACTCATTCTTAAATTGGCCAAGAAGCGGGTGGATCATTTAAATGACAAGTAAAATTCTATCACTCGCCGCAGTTCTTGCGCACCATTTGTACTGAAAGTACAGATCGTCGTCTCTTATTTTTTAGAGGATGCTTATTTTCTCCCATAAATAATAATGATAAGCAGGGACCTTAATATTACTATTCAAAAGGCCCAAATCAACGTTTACTTAACATTACCTTCGCGATTTTTATTCTCTCTCAACTTATTCATGCCGCACGTATTGTTCGCCCGTAAGTATGCATGTTCGTAAGTGTTGAATCTGTGAAATCTGGGAAATTTGTATCTACTATCGCTTACACTACTTTAAAAATAATGCCAATCTGTTTTATTTGCATGTAATTTTATCAAGCAAAGGTTTAATTGTTTAAATGTAACCTTACGCTAGCGCCCTTCTGCATATTACGGTCGTGGTGTCAGGCCTTACAAAAGGGAGAAGAACGCGATTTTTTTAGGTCCGCGTCGGAACGAAACTTTTCTGCTTGCGATTTTCTGTTGTCATTAAGAAATTCACCCAAAATGCATCCATAACAGCTAAACAATATAGTTCGTTTCTTGGGCAGCGACAGGGTTTGAATGCGTCGAATGCAAACGTAGCATGCGTGTCGAACGTTTCATCGTCTGCTCGCAGACGCGCATAACACTTTCGCTAGCGCGAAATCGACCGACATAACGCTTCGTATACGTTCCTACGTTCAAACGCTGGTTGCGCCATGCAGAACATTTACCACTACGGTAAGAAATGCGACATATCTTTGCCCGTTCGAACTCGCGGGCCTGTAAATGCACCTCGATCATTTCCTGTCATCGTGCGCAGAACGGACCAGGACCCACTGCCCTGGCCTGTATTGCGGCCGAATCAGATTCGACAATGGTTCCTACAGCGATTGTGGGGTACGTATACAAACTCCCACGCCCAAATTTGCGCATAACTTTGACCTCGACGTGGTTAAAAATGATGTGTAGACATATTTCGGATTGAGCCTCTTTTTGAAAGCATCCGCGGTTAGGAGCTGGAGCGCGACTATTATTACCTGCTGTGCCGCCGGATTGTATTTAGAAACTGTTCGGGAAATATGCTGTGTGCGTGCGCACCATGATGGACATTGACGAGCAGGGAAGTCTGCAGTGCGTGTGCTGTTCCATTTCTTAAATACTCTGTTGATTAAATTCTTTAATTTATTGTCAAGCCTGAATTCATTCATGCTTATTCCCAAGCTTTACGTAAGAGCCTGACCAGAGTGCAGAACGTAAGAAAGGACGCGCTGTTTAATCATGCACAAATATCTCGCATCAAGAGTGTAGTATTGGACATCAAACACACCATTAAGTTGGCAGATTGTTGTGTCAGGTGTAAATATGACTCTCCTGGCTAAACTGCTGGCTCATATCGCGTGCAAGTTTCACACAGCCGTAGCATTTCACGCTGAATGTATGTCAATAAAACTTTTGGAACCTTACTTTTGCATGTTTCATCCAGAACAAATAGGAATTAAGTATACGTTACATACAGCAATGTGCAACAGGAAGCGTTGAATTTGCAGTAATGGAATGATTGCGCGCTGTCTGTCATTGTTAGGGCAGTACCGTAGACCAGGGGTGACCATACAGGCTTATGCAAAGAGCCCTACAAAATAGTCTTTTTAGTCAAGAGCCAGAGTAAAATGGGGGCGTGGCAAATTTCATTTTCTCCAAGGTAACTTGTAGTCACAGTGAATGCCACTCATGCAGCGATGTCTTATTGTGCCTTTGCAATGTGCCTCCCGATTTGTGAAGCAAGCACCTTGAAGTATTGCTGCCTGTGTGCGCAATCTCTATAGCTAGAGCTCGGAGAAAGCTGGTCTTTAGAGGCAGAAATATGAAGGAGGGAGGGTACAGATGCCAGAAACTCGCAAGCTGCACTTGGACCCGCAAGGAGCCGCGTGCAGCACGCGAGCCGCAGTTCGGCCATCCCTGCAGCAGACTATGGCCAAAATGTGGTGTTCGCTGTGTTTTGCCGTTAAAGTGACAGGCGGCGATGCTGTTCCATTCCCACAAATTCTGCGCTTTCTGTTTGGCACCGCCGTAGAGGATGCACACTTCTTATTTATTCAGAATGAAACAGCAAGTAGTGCATCGAGACATGATATTAAAATGCATCCACCACAAAATGCTATCTCCGAAATTTGAGCTCGAACAAGCCAGCTGTTTAATCACAAGAGTCATGTACACCTGACACTCCCTCCTATTAATGGGATTACAATGTTTTGAGAACTTCACCCAGTTTGCGTTGTGTTTGACTGCATCTAACCTCTTTCACGCCAACTTGGGTCACTGGGTGCGTGCCACTGAGTGTGTGCCGCTCTTGAATGACCCAAAAATAAAATTTTTTAAAATTTCTTTGGTGCTGGTTGTAATCGAACCTGCGTCATATGTATTCAGGCACACAGCATGTGTGGACTTTGCGGCGGCGGTGTTGGCTGGCACAGCGTGTCCGAACGGAAGCGCGAGGAGGCCAGCTGCACTACACGCTCCATACATATGGCACGTTTCGGCGGGGAAAAACAGTGTGCAGCTACATCGCTTCTCTGTTAATCGCATTAACATCAACAATCATTCTGAGGTGGTGTCTGCGTGAAATTCCGTGTGTGTCAAGTTGCGACATACGGAGTCTTGTAAAAAAGCAGCTGTTCACCAGTTGGTAACAGTCTAATAGGGCCACCCAACTGGTCAGTCACTTTTACCACCTGAGCAAATGTACCTGGTGCACTCTGCCTCAGGCCTGTCCTCGTGGATTCCGGGTGTCCCGTGAGAGCAAGCTGTGCTTGCCATGTGGCGACCTGCCCCAGTTCTACGACTGGCTCTACCTGGGCTTCATGGCACTGCTGCTGCTGGTGGTCGAGTGGTACATCATCGACAAGACCATGCGTCGACGGAGGTCAGTGTTCTGCTTGACTTCGTGTGAGAGCCGCATTAAAGAGACACTGTACGCAACTGTTAAGACATACTAGAGTGATGCGTCAGCGTTCTGTGGTGTCTAGAGTGACACTTCTAGCAAAAACAAGGAACAGAGCTCTCGTAAGCAAGAAAATGAGGTAAACGTAGGACACAACTGGCACTGCCTCTTCGCCAATATGTCAGCGATTCCCATCACATAACTCGTCCCGTTTATACATGATAAGTTGTAGACAATCGCTGATAATAAGCATGCCAATTACATTGCACTTCCATGTGAAAGTAAGTTCCTACGGAACTCGCTGGTGCTGCCTCTTCACACCACACTGTTGGTGCTTTTTATGAAAGTGTGGCACCCCCTATCAGAGCTGGTTGAACATGGTTGAGCAGGGCCACTGAGGTTGCCAGTAGGTCTCTTCAATTTGTCATCGCAGACTGCCCAGGACCGCCCGAGGCATTGCTTTCAGCCAATGAGCGTAGGCGTAGGCAGTCCTCGGCAGTTTGGAATGGCAAATTAGAGAGACCCGTGTATAATTAATTCAATCTCTGTGAAGCTGCATGAGGGACCATGTTCAAAACGAGTGCTCTGAATTGCAGAAGAATTGTGCTACTCTTTCACTCACTATACTCGGTGCAGCTATCTTCTGTTGGCACTAAACAAATGTTGCTATGTTTCTATAAGAGTAATGTAATACTCAAGATTGAGTGTTCACCTTTTGGTGTCCTTTTAATTATGCCCTTTCACCTTATTCACAGCAAGAACCAACATGTCTTAATAAAACGTATTTCAGTGTGTGATGTTCATAATGAAGCAGTGAAGGGCAGTGTACAGCGGGGGGGGGGGGGAGGGGGGGAGTCGTGTGTGGTTTGAAAAGAAGTAATGAGACCCAGCAAAAAATAAAAAAGATTCCTGATATGTGTCTCGTGTCATCTGCCTCTCCCGTAGCTTCACCCCCGAAGTGCTTGCACTCCACGCGTGTGCCCTGTTCGAGACGGTGCTGGCGGCAGTGGCGACGCTTCTCTCGACACCCCCCGTGGGTCAAGTGCTGCTCCACACGTGCCGAGTGCAGCGACTCTCGGACTGGTACACCCTGCTGCACAACCCGACGCCGGGGTACAAGCACACACTGCGCTGCACCCAGGAGGCCGTCTACCCACTGTGAGCGCAAAGGAGCTTCTTGATCACTTTCCTGGGGAAGTCACGGTAGAACAGGAAGGAAAATTATACACAAACACGTGCAAACACTTGTGCATCTGGCAAATGAGATCTGCATAAATCCACAAGGCTGAGGCATTTTTATGAAATGGAGATATTCAGCTGCGAGCAGTACGAAACTACAAAGGAAACCCATGTGGTTTCCTAAGGAAGAAACCCATATGGGCTTCCCTTGTGGTTTAGTGCTACTCTAGGCAGGATGACAGACTATGTGTCTATTACTGTGTATAATTAATTTAATATGTGTGGGCACGAGCTGTGATTGAGAGACAAAGCTATTTCGGGCAGAGGCAGTATAACCTTTCAGGTTCAGGTTATACTGTGGTATAACCTGAAAATTAATATTTTAGAATAAAGCGAATTTGCAGTAACATATCATTATTTATTGGTCAGCAGCAGCTAAAAGCGGTATCTATCTAAGGCCCCACCTGTGCTTTGTGCCGGGTCGCTTCGCTCCCCTTTGCAGGAACCCTCTACTACGTCAGGCCTGGTTTTGTAGCACAGGAAAATAAGTATGACTGCAGAAGTCAAAGGAGGAAATGATATAATAATGCAGAAATATATTAAAAAAAAAGAAAAAAAGCTTGTTGAACACGCAATTCAAACTACGGATCTCCCAGTCGTGAGTGCAGTGCTCTGACCGCTAGGCCATGAAAGACAAACTCAGGAACAGCTAATTCCGTAGTATTTATCCGCTGTTGTGTAGTGCAGCTCGGCTAGGGACAGACGAAGCAAAGCATATTTAGAAGCAAGATTCCCCAACAAGAAGTCCTCAGATATCTCTTGCCGTACGGACCTAGCTGCAAAGAACCACTTCCAAACAACATCACCAGAAAGGTGGTGGCGCCACCTGCCTTTCATTTTGGCATACTTTCTGGCTTACCAATCCTTTGCCAACCGTAGGACTGACCGATTTAGTATCACAAAGTGTAATCTGCCCGTCTAGCCTAAGATAACCTTCCTCCCCTCGAAGTCTCCGTCTCCAGCTGCATCTCTTCTTGCCATGCAGGTTTTCCATGATCTTTGTCTTCTACGGCCTCTGCCTGGCATCCTTGCTGCTCCTGCGGCCCCTGCTAGTCTACAAGGTATTCTCCGGTCAGGGAAAGAAGTCAGTCTTCCTGACCATGTACGCCATTCCTGCATTGGGCCTCATTCATGCTACTATGGGCGGGCTGCTGTGTGAGTAATGTTTTTGCTTGTAGTGTAACAAAGTGGAACACAGCATACACCCATGGTCTCTTAAAGTTACAGGTTAGCTGCCAAGAGAAGGGAAGTGCAGTCGAGGACGGCAGATAAATAGATGGTGCGACGAGAGTAGGAGACTTGCAGGCATGCGAGCTGGCACAAGACAGGGTTAATGGACGACTTTGGCCGCGGCGGCCGCATTTCGATGGAGGCGAAATGCAAAAACACGCGTGTGCTTGCGTTGTAGTGCACGTTAAAGAACCCCAGGTGGTCAAAATTAATCCGGAGCCCTCCACTACGGCGTGCCTCATGATCAGAACTGGTTTTGGCACGTAAAACCCCAGAAAGAAGAAGAATGGACGACTTTAGAAATGTTGGCGCCGCCTGTGGTGCCAAGGGCATTATGGGAACTGTGAGGGTCAGTTTCGGTTTTGGAGGCCATGCGCCGCGCATGGCATCTAGGTACCGTGGCCTCTGCGGGGTTCTGCAGTGAGGCGCTAACCAAGCTTGCCATTGAAGCATCATTGAAACGCTTGGAAAACTGTGTGCCCTGATTGGTTTCTGTGTGTGGGTGGTCGTTGCGACGTGAGCCAGCCCGAGCTTGCGCAACTCCCGCTTCAATGCGCCCAAAATTTTTCATGCTGTGTCTGCACATGCTGGCCCTATACACGGAAATGTGTGAGTGCAGCAGCTGATGCTTTATTTTTGCCTCGGGCTCTTCACCTACACTTGCCGACACAACCACACTTCTGCGAGAAATGTCTGAGAGGTTATCTGCCCATGAAATGTGCGCAAGGCTTGTAAATGTTGTCGGACGGCTGCTGCAATCAATAGGGGCTGCGTAGCGTTTTGTGAAACAGTGCTCATGCGTGCTCTTAAATAGGAAAAACACACTGGCAAGAACCTCGTTGCTGTTACCATTATAAACCAAAGCATATTTTTCAGCACACACTTGGAAGTAAGCACTAGTGGCAGGCAATGCTTACGTACAATCCATCGGTGGTCCCAGACAATTTGTCAAAATGCATTGAAAGACACATTCACAGTTACCCGTTCAAAATAACACTTTAAGTATTCTGACCGGCATGAAGCATATTTTAGTGCATAACAGATGTGGTCAAGAGTCCCACGAGAAACTGTTTATGCGCTGAATTGCTTTAAACATGATTCCGGGCAAAATGTCTCCACCCATACAGACAGCCGAAATGCAACGTAGTAGTATGGAAAACTTCATGTTCTGATTGCGTGCCACTGTCTTCTCAGCAGCGTGCCTCGGCTGTGCGTTTCACAAAAGCAAGTTGTCACTCATGAGCTTCGCTGCATGCAAAAAGCCAGGGTTGGAGCACGGATGCACACAGCGCACCGATTGCTCGGAGACATGATGGTTGCGGTACCTGCATAGCATTTTGTGGCCACTGGGGCCGCGCTTATCTTTGTTGCGCTCTGTAACCTGTTGTGCTATAGTTAATCAACACAGTAGAAGAAAGGTTTGACCCCAGTTAGATGAGGCACATACTACGTGAGTAGCTGCAAGTGAAGCAGAAGACAGAGCACCCTTCCTCAAGATTCCCATAATACCTTACTGGTGGCCACTTGAGGGCGCATGCCGCTTTCTAAAGTCGTCCATTGGGGATTTCTTAAGGGCAGCTTTTGTCCTGCAGTGTACATGAAATAGGCCAATAATGATAGTGACTAAATAGCTGGACGGCGTAGGTACATTGTGTGTTCTTCCAGTTAAACATGGCCATCACTACAATCTTCACCACAATCACGAACACCATCCCATATCCATTATCGTCATCAGTCTATATTTAGGTCCTCTGCAGGGTAAAAGCATCTCCCAATGACGTCCATTTACCCCTGTTAGCCACTGCACTCCTGTGCCTGAACATATCCTTATAATATATGTCATCACACCATCTACCATATTTACTCGATTTTAATGCGCACCTGATTATTAAGGCCAGAAATGTAAAACGAAATGCTCTCATCTGTAACGCACCGCCTGATTGTTTTTCATATTTCAAGAAATTAAAAATGTGGTGACTTTGATCGTTCACTCGCCAATTTTTCGTGGTAAAGTAGGGAATAATGGCAATATGTTTTCACTTGAAAAAACAAAATTATTGCATGCAAGCTACAGTGGACCAGGCATCACTCATAGCTACTGTTGGAGGCCTCCTTATTCCTTTTGACAGCCTGGAGCGTCTTCATCTTTGGCACTGTCCCTGGTATTCAAGATACCACATTTCATAAACGCCTTGCAGACCATATATAGCAGCCTGGAGCATACAAAAAGCCACCACAGCTGCAGCGGTGTGGATTAGATTGGATTACCAAAATTTTAATGACAATAGCTTGTCATCAGAATAAATACAGTAGACTTCCATCCGAACCGAAGGTCTAGGCAGGCGCTCATGCATTTCTATGGGCCAAAACGTTTGTTATTTCGATCCTAAAATTTGCATTTGCCAGATAATTCGAACTTGACCAGTCAGCACACGTGCCTGACCCCTATGATAACCCCAATAACGACCCCTTTAGTGGTAGCGTCTGTCGTGGCGGAGCTTAGGGAACAGTGAATCTGCGCACCCAATGACGGCAAAGGTGGATTAATGTCCACAGCCACATTAGAGAAACCAGTCAACTCGCTGACGAAAGATGCGACAGAAAATAATTTTTTGGGGTCCTTTTGTAAAGCGTTGGGGGCTTTTGCTAACTCACCGCAACCTACCACCCTCCAACAAACAATGTGTTGGTTGTGAGGGTGGACAATGGTTATAATGAAGTAATAGATATAACGAAGTAATTCTGGCTTCCCCTTCATTATAGTGAGGTTTTACTGAATGTGGTGTTTGACCCTGCAAGCACTCAAATGTGCACAGATCCAGGAACTTCAATATTTGCACATCACAGCGATGCATGCAGCACGCGGTAATGTTATGAAGGACCTTAGGCTGGTATGTGTCAATGTCCCAGTCAGTTACAGTTAGTACACTGCGCATACGCATTGTGGTCAGTATCGACACATTGCTTTTTCACGTTTGCATAGATAAACTAGTATTTTTGCACTTTATTTCCTCCCGAATTCAGGTAATTTGATAATCACCCTCACAACATTCTATGTAACTGGTTGGGCTAATGTTGCATCAATTATTCATACAAATTGAAGCAGTTTGATAACGACCTTCCTTAAATTCTGAGGGCTAATGTTGTATCAGTCATTGGTTGCCATCTCTGTTCCAGATTACGCCTTTCCGTACATAGTGATAATTTTGTCCGTGGTGTCCATGGCTTCTCACTTTGCATTCAGGCTTGATCAGGTGAGCACACTCCCATCTATCCTATGGAAACTCGGTGTGGGAGTTGTACCTTCGTACTGTGTTTGCTTAAAGGGTCCTTGAAACGGTTTAGACAAATTTTGTAGACGCATAGGGTACAGCCACGGTAAAACATTAGCACCACAATTTAAGCGAAGCGTCTCATATTAAGAGAGCTACGAATGATTACAAGCTACCCTCCTTCCTAGCCATCCGTGTTCTCCTCAACTCGTTTGCCAAGTGATCGGGGTTAAGCTCTGCCTTCAGTGGCTCTGCGTCATGTGTGACGTCGTGTCGTCTACTTCCGGTTGTCTTGGAGCCAGCGCGCGAAGCCTCTCCAACCTCTCTGGTAGCCGTCTGGCTATCGATCCCCCGTGAGAGCTATCCGAGCAGTGTGTGTTGCGAGTGTTCTTTTGCAGTGCCGAGCATGTCCAGTATTACGGTAACTGCAGGCGAGCTGGGCGTTTTGACGAATAGGTGGAGGCGTGAACTAAAGCCCCTCGATCCATACTACTACCGCTGAGATGAAGGGGCTTTAGCGTAAACGTGAGCAGCTTGAGCAGCCTGCACAGTGCAGCCACCTGGTGGTGCAGAGCCAGACCCAAAGCTACTATTGCTATAGCCAAATGTAGAACATTTTAAACATTTAGAAAGACAATGTGTTCACGATTACGCTCCTGTCGAAAATTTACGCCATCAGCAAAGTAGAATAGACTTGATTACTGCTATACTAGCTTCGTGTTTGTCTCGTTGAGCTCTGTGCCACCAGGTGGCTGCACCGTGCAGGCCTTTCACATTTGAGCCTCTGCTCATCCTATAAAACTCCCAGTCTGCTTGTTTGCGCTTACCTGTATACCAGACACGTTAAAACTGTCTTTTGTGGTAGTTATCCTCCGACATGAAGTGACTGCTTCAAACGCATAGATGCTGGTGCCGATCAGATACCGACAGCCCGATGTGCTGCAGCCACTCCACTCGCATGTTGCCTTGCAGAGCGACATGATGTTGCAGTTTGACTTGTCGCGGATCGCTATATTTGCAGCCCACAACGTAACAAGGGCGATCCATGGTGCTCGCAAAATGAAAGCTCGAGACCAACACTGACCGTGTAGTTCGTGGAGAACATTGTAGCGCAAGCAGATGACACTTGCTGTGTGTCAGAAGTGCTCGAGTGTAGTGATAAATTGTCGTTGCGTATTCATTTTGTGTTTCTTTTTTTATAGAAACAAATTAACCAACATTCCCACTATTACAAACAACGTTTGTTCATCATAAAGGTGAAAAAATTATTTTTAACGCGACCTGGGTACCTAATCATCCAGATAGCTCACCCATCTGATGTCAGTTGGGCTAGCTACGTCAAATGGGAGGGGCCGGCTGAAAACTCAGGGGAGTGGCGCCGCTGCGATCACTAGCGATGCACATGTTTAGGACCTTATAATAAATTACATGCTTTACGCGGAGCAATTAAATGCATCACTTAATGTTCAGAAGGACCTTCCTTAACGACTGAGTATGTTTCTACAAAATTGTCAAAATCGTTTCAGGGTCCCTTTAATGTCGTGTTTTGTGAGGTTTATTTGACGCTTTGCCTGCATCACATACACTGAAAACCGTAATTCAAATGGTTAAGGCTAACAAACACTAAAATTCAGTGACTCTCATGCAAAGTGTTTATTGACTATCAACTGTCTCGACACCTTGTCTCACAAACAGTGCGTAGTTATTGTTTATTGGAATTAAGACAGGTGACTAGTGGATAAAGTACAGTTTGAATTGTAGGAAACATCTTTGTACGAGTATATTACTAGGTGTACAAGAGATGCCTTGTACAAGTACAGTTGACTTCCGTTAATTTTACACCGGCTAATTAGATTTTTTGATTAATTCAATCCCGGCCAAAGGTCTGGCGGGCGCCTGTACATTTATATAAGCCCAAGCTTTTGTTGTTTTCATCCTAAAATGAACCTTCGTCAGATAATTCAAACTTGACCAGTCAGCACACACGCGCCTGCTTCCTATGGTGACCCCGATAGCGACACCTTTAGTGGCGTCGTGTCTTGGCAGAGCTTAGGGGGCAGTGAATGTGTTGAACACATGTCATCGCTTGTTGAAAACGCCCATTTTCTGCCCGCCGTAGGAATATTTTCAAGCAATAACCGTAGCTCACAATGCCTGATTAGAGTATTTACCCGATTCTAACACGTGCCCTTTTTTTTTTTAAAGAAAAGTGATCCGAAAATTGCCTCCGCAATGCAATAGGGAAAAAAAAACAAAAAAAAAAAAAACGCCTTCGCAACGTTTGCATGCTTTACTGCATAACATGGACGTATTGCAGCAAAGCTAACATTAAGAAACCGTTAACTTCAGGAAACCGGCCGCCACTGTGCAGCAATATTTCTTGCTGAACCATCGGGTGCGCGTTAGATTTCTACTTTGTTTAGGAGCTTTAATGTCATTTCTACGTTAGCGTTCTACTTTGGACACATTGAAAGTGGGCGCACATTTGATTCGGGGAGCTTGTTGGATGTTGGATGCTACTACCAAATGAATCAGCAGTGTGTTTTGGAATTTTTTTATATCGTGTTTAATTCGACCTGCCGGATAATTCGATCAGTTTTGTTGGTCCTGTCAGGGACGAATTAACGGAAGTCAATTGTATAATCCTGGTGCAGACACGTTTAGAGAAATCGAAAGCTAGAGGCATCTCTTGGGTGCCTGCCGAGACCTTGATTTTCGTGTGAAACACATAGTATTCACACAGAAATGGACGAAAAGGCTAAAATTATTGACAGGCCAGAAGTTCATACATACAGTGACAACTGCTTTCCCATACAAACAATTCAAGTCAGTGTGGCGAGGTACACATGTCGAAGAATGTGATTTGATAGCACTCTGGTCTTTTCTTCCTTCTTTTTCATTGCACATTAAGCAAGTCAAGCAACAAATCTGTGTCGCTGCCTTTCTTAAAGGCCAAATGAAGCCACATTTTGCGTAGCATAAAAAATACTTATAGTGATAGTGTAACTACTGAGCAGGTTCACCACAAATAATTTTTTCTGGGAAATGTGAATGGTTGTGCCATCAAATTGCAACAACTACTGCTTTCTGTACCAAACTGGAAAGACCACAGTTGTTACAGCCTACTGGAAGCAACACAGAACCCACACTTGGCCTCACCAGAACCAACGTGCTTGCTTGCTACTTCATACGCATAGTGTGCATTGCTTGCAACTGCACTTACACAAGGCATTTTCACATATTCTAATGGCAAAAAATTCCATTGGCACAGCTCCCGGTGCAATTCTGAAATACGTACATGTCATATTTGCCGTATCGTGTAGCTGTACCACTATAGGGGTGCCTGTCATCAGCGATGGGGCTATCTCAATGCTGTTAATGATACATCCGTGTGATCGCTAGCTCTATAACTTTGCTACAGTTACTACTTGGGTGACATCTACTACTGCACGTTTTAAGCAAATTGAGATCAAGTGAGATTTTGTTGCAGTTGGTCTTTAATAGAGCCTACTACTAATAAAAGTATGGTCCCATTCACTTATCTCACATTCTCACCTTTATTTGTCTCTTTCAGTCCATGTGTTCCTTGTTCTCACAAACACTGAAGGAGTCACGGAACCTGACAATTCTCATCGGCCATTGGTTCCTCCACGCCTACGGAATCATCGCCATCACCCAGTTGCGAGATCCAGCATTCCACTGGGCACTACTTGCCGTCGTCCCCTTCCCATCATTGTTCTACATCCTGACATCAAAGTTCACAGATCCCAGCAAGCTACATGTGGAGTGACATGCAGTCTTAGCACGTGCCAAACAACATGCGTATGTTTAAACGAGGGCCTTCAATGTTTCTTTGCTTTTATGGTACTTGGCACTTTCTCGGTTGCATGGTCCATAAGATGTAGCCTGCTTTGGATCTGGGCAGCATTGTCTATTGATGAAATACTAATGCCTGTAATGTGCCCCAAAAGTTTGGTGCCCTACTTCCTGGACTGTACGTCTGCAACAAGGACATTGCGTGGCATGCTTGTGTGGTCGCCGACGGCAGTAACGGCGAGCCTCGGCATTGAATAAGGTTTATGTTCATGGTGCATTGCCTACTATTAGGACACTGTGGCCCATTTGTAGCTGTCAACCAGTTTGCATTACAGTTACATTTCAGTCAATTTCTATTAGTGTCGTCGGTGTTCCCTATGCTTTGTTTTCAGGATGTATCATCCTATGTAAGCACTCTATGGCCAGCCTAAACAGGCCGTACCCCTTTTCTAAAGTGTAATATTCGCGGTGAACTACCAATTACTCATGGAGCGAATGATCACTGTAAATATGCGATTTGCTTGATTTTCGAGGCATGTAAATATGTGTTAATAAACTGTCTCAATGATTGGATCCTTTGTTCCTTGGCTGTAATTTCATCACGTGTGTAAGCCGTGTGTACTTAAAATACATTTATGGAAAGCCTAAAGGTGCCTCTGAACACAAGGCAACGTTTTTTTGATACGAGGTGCGGTTGTGTGTGTAGCAGACGATAAAATAGCGACAAACCGCGCAGGTGGCGCTCGCGTCGCTATCAACACAAGATGGCGGCCAGTTGGTAAATAAATTCCCCCGACAGATTTCCACAAAAGGGCGTCTCGCGTTCGCGGCTTCCAAAATCGCGGTAGATGTTATCTGTGCCTCGTGGACCTGTCTGACGTAAGTTCCTGTCCGCCCTCGTGATTGTCATCGAGAGTGGAAAGGGCGTTTTGTTGACGCCTCATCTCTGTGTGGTTATCAAGCACCCGGGATAATAAGCGAACGTCGGGCACAGCTGCTTTCTCGTCGTGGTCAATGGGCACAGGAAAAGTATGAGCGATGAACAGCCTTCGCCGGAGACAGCTGGTTAGTTAGCGTTCCGCTTTCTCCAAGACCGCGTCGCCTTGACGCCTGCGAACCACGACCTACTCTAGTACAGTAGGTCGTGCTGCGAACTTGTGGCGCCTCTAAAAACGGGTCTGCCGCCGTTCCTCCCCCACGTGGAGGAATATTAGGTATATATTTTTTTCCCCCGATGAAAGCTAAACGTTGCTCGCGCTGGCAAATCTCCCGCTGCATCTCGAAATAATCCGCGAACCGATTTGGAGGAACGCAGTGTGCGGAATAGCGTTAAAACTTTTATTCCACTTTTCTTGCGGCCGTAGCACGCGATTGCGGTCGGTCTCGAAAGCTAGCTGCAGCTCCGTTCCAACCGACTGAACTACCAGTTGCGCAAGACTCCGTTGAATTTGCGCAACCGTCGTAGCGCGTGTCTGATTCTCTGGTGTCCGTTCGAAAGTACGGTAGACGCTGTGCCCCACGGCGCCGATTGGTGCAGGTGTAGACGACTTTCAATCGGCGGCGACCGTTCGCCTAGCTTCGCGGGCTTTCGACAGAAAATGAACCGCGGACGAAACCTACGGTAAAGTATCGACGTTTCAACCGTGATCGTCTCGATCGCAATGTACCCGCCTCACTGAAATGCCTGGCATTTCCAATCGCGTATAAAACGTGCGCGTTGCAAGTACGACGAATGTTTGTAGTGACTGTCAGCGTGCTTTCGTTCTCTAGAGGTCACGAGAGCATTGTGCCGGTTGTACTATATACTCGCACGTTTTCGTAATACCCTTGCCCGTTTAAGCTCCCCTGCTTGGTTATCTTGAATTCTGAGATGGATTGCTGTTACTGATATGAAAGGGAGAAGTTAACTAAGGATAGTTAACGGAACGTAAAATCTTGCAGTGTATGTCCGTAAAATAATATATATATATATATATATATTGTGGTAGCTGTTCCTGTAACGTAGATCCTTGTGTTACCAGGTGACAACTGTTTACAGCAGTAGTTAAGCGTTTTGAAATAGCATCACAGTTACAAAAAATAAAATATCCTAAAGATGCTTTAGGACATTATCCTGAGACCATTGCACTGTTTCAGAAAGTTAAAGCTTGATGTTTAACAAAGCAACGTGTACTTCTACGCTTACATAATGTCATAGTTGAGCTCATTATTTAAGCCGCAGAGGTAACTAGCCAAGCTGTGAAAAAATACTGCAGACTATTCAGCTGAATAATTTCTGATAGTGAAACCCAAAGAAGCATGCGTGCTTGGTTGCTTCTTCAGCAATTCATTAAATTTCAAAGTAAAAATTGGTACTTACACTGGAACCTACTCCTTCCCTTGAGGTGTTCCTAAAATAGTCGTAGAGCATTCTTAGCTCTTGCCATGAGAGAATAGAGGTTGGGGGGGGGGGGGGGGTCAGTATGTTCATTAACGCTGTCTTGAATCAGTACCAGACTTTTCATTTAACATTTTTGCATTAATTAAGATTCCTGATAGTGCCATTTGTGCATTCTGTATAAAGCTTTACATTGTTTAAGTCGCTATGTTTGTCGCAAGCAGCATGGTGATGGTTAATTCCTATGCTGTGTCCCTGTGATTCACCTTTGTGCATTTCTGCATGGTTAGCATGTTTGCAAAGGTTAATTCCACTGGTCGGCTTAAGCAAATGTCTGTTTGTTTCTCAAATTTATTTTTCACTAATCAATTCAAGAAGGTTACGTAGTACATTATGCTTACTCTTATTTACACATTTTGTTTCAGATCAGCTTGCTTTTTTGCGGATTGCTATTTCTTGCTCTGTCATTGAGTTACATATTTAACTGATGTTGAGCATATCATATTCTCTCGCTTGCAGTTACTTCTGCCGTGATCTGGTGCATATTCACTGTACAGCACAGAAAAGCCACAATAAAGACAGATATGACACATGATAGCAGAGGGGAGAACGCTCAGCGTTGTGCGTCGTCCACTTTGCCTTTGCCCTGCCCTTTCTATGCTGTACAGTGAATCATGCGATACCAATGAGCCAGTGTGTCAACCCTCGTGATCCAGCATGAAGGTCATTATCGAATTGATGAGTTGAATTTATGAAGTCACCTAGGTTGGTTGCTCTGTGAGGCAGACAGACAAGCTAACAAAAAGGATAGTTTCAGATACGGTTGCTGCATCCAGCAAATTCTGTTAGTAATTTTTCGAGTCTCTGGGCTGATAGTGCCTGCCTACTGGTGCGTTCTATGTATAAAGGGAGTCTCCATTGCGGTGTTCGATTGTCAGAGGTGTTGAACGAGAGAAATAATTGCCAATGCCTGCATAGCCCTTGGGTTCACTGTGACCTGGTTGCGGGATTCCGCAGAACTGATTGCCATATTGAGTGACCTGGTTTGTGAGCCCCTCCCTGTATTAGACATTGAACAGAATAATGCATGTTATAATTCGCTGTGATTCTGTCTTATCGGCTGTCAGACATGTAAGTCCGGGGCGAAGGCCTCGTCAGGAGACATCGGAGTCTACTTTTGCCTTACCTTGTGGACAGATTTCACATTGTGTATTTATGTCCGAAATAAATTGAACTGAAATAATTAATCAGGCACATGAGAAACTGCAGGAGTGATTGGCACTTCGAAAAAGATACTAATATGTTAAACAAGTAGGCATTCAGCAGGAAAGCTTTCTTGTCAGTTCTCGGAGAACTTCTTGCAGTTAGCTTGCAGGTACAAGGGTTTTGCAAAAGTGGGTAAAAGCTGTCACACCTGAAAAACATGTTACTGCATCTATTCCTTCTTCCAGCTTCACACTGCCGCAAGCTTAACTTGCCTACCTGTTGCCGTGGCACAGTGGTTATGGCATTCTGCTCCCAAGCACGGGGTCCTGAGTTTGATTGCCAGTGATGGTGGCTGCGTAAAGTGCAAAAATGCTCACGTGGCAAGTGGTAGGGGACACTAAAGGAACACATCAAGTCTAGCTTGATTGAAACATTAGGCTTCTGTAATAGCAAATTCGTAGCAAGAACAGAGCTTTCTTAAGCAAGAAAATGACGAGAATGTAAAATAAGTGTGGTGCCACCTGTTGGGGGACAATGGTACCTCTCACGTGACGTCAGCACTGACTGATTAGCAGAGAGCAGCAAAGAGGTAGGCCATGTTAACTCGTCTGTTCTGGCGCGGGCAGTTCGAACAGCGGTACCTTCAGTAGCAGTTTTCTACGCAGTAAAGTTATATATTGACACACAGAAAGTTATTATAAACTTCTAGATGAATAATCCATCCATCTAACTCGGCTTAATATTTTACTTTTGTGTCGCCTTAAGTGCACCTCGGGTAGTCCATATTAATCCAGAGCTCTGCACTATGGTGTCTTACAGCCCTTGTCTTGCTTTGGGATGTTTTGTCATCGGCATACAGGTACGTTATGTTGACTGCAGAATGAAGGCCCTTGATCTTCATTTACCCCTGTCTTGCATCAGCCAACTTCATCATCCTGTCCGTGTGTGTCAATTCTCCAATTTCATCAACCTCGTCACGCTGCTGATGAACCCTCGGCCATCCTCAATTGCGTTTTCCTTCCCTCAGCCCCTATTAATCTTCCCCTCCCCCACACTTTATTAGGCAATACATCGGTATTGCCCATGAGGCAGTACGAAAGGAGGGCTCCTGACTGGGTCAGGACCACACTGGGTGTATATTCCGTTACTGTAATAAACTACTGATTATGTGCTCTCTGCACACATGACCTAACTCCTCGAGTTCTTTCTCTTAATGTGGAGTTTTAGATTGTCTGTAAACACATTGGCATTTGTGGAATATCAGGCTACTAGAGACGCAAACATGAGCAGCTAGGTTGGTGGCACAGAGTTCACCAGAGAAGAGTTGTTATTGTAGTAATCATCTATAATCTTCTTAGCTCCTAGTGCGAAGTATTGGTAGGAAGGTAATAGTTAACACAGAGCCTTTTAAAAACTTTTCATAGACATGAACATGGGTGTAACACGAAAACCTGTCTAAAGCATTGCGGGTTGGACAGAGCATCGAAAGATGTCGGTACCAGTGTTGTTGCTGTAGTTCACATTTCCGGGAACTTTGTATTCCGTGAAGGTTAATACGACAAGCTAGAACGCCATAATCTCAACTAGAATATCGGCTAGCCGTGTTTGCCATCAACCACTGAGTCACCCTGCCTTCCTTGTGCTCTCCTCCCCCATCGTGAGCAGGTGCCAATGGCCAGCAGGCGCACGATAGCGCTGCGGGTGACGGGATCCCTCAGCTCAGTCGGGGTCGTGCGCGATCTAGCCCCCTGCCGCTTGCACAACACTGTCCACTGCCTCGTGTGCAGCCGCACCAGCAGCAACAGCAGCAGCCAGGGCCGCAGCCGGAGCTGCAGCCGGCCATGTGGTGGCCAAGTGCTGCATTCCGCCTGATCCGGCCCCCCGTGTTAGTGTTCCCACCCTCGGTGGCTGCACAGGGTGCCGTCGGGGCCCTGACCAACAGTGTTAGGCCTACGGCCCCTCTGCCGGTCGCAAGCTGGATTGCCCTAGGTGAGAGCTTGCGAGTTGCGGTGCTTTGTATGGCGGTAGCGCAAAGATGTTGTGGAACCAGTATAACTGCCTAGGACGAGCACTGACTCTCAACTAATCGGTTTATTAGGAGGCCTGTCTTAGTTTCTGAGTGGTGTAGCGCAGTGTGTTCAACATCTTATTATTTGTTCTCTCCTTGATTTTCTTTTTGTATTTCTTTTTTCTCCTCCTTTTGTCCCCTCCTGACATCTTAACCATTACAGTTTTTCTTGGTTTGAAAAGAGAAGCTGGGTGGAGGAGGTGGCTGTTCTTTAATTTGGCTCATGGTCGATGAGATTGTGGCAATTGCATGTTTGGTTCAGTGGATAACAGAGGCTCGCTGCACAACCAAGCTGAAAACACAAAGCACGAGTTGCGAAACAGTAAAGCTCAAAAAGCGCCCTCCACACCCTGCAACACTTCGAAGCGAGGAGAGACATTTCATTCAGCCTACTAGTCGAAAGTTGGCACTGCTCCCTTTCAGCCGATGACATTTTTGCACCGCCACCATGCCCATTACAGTGTTTCACGATTTAACTTGGCAGCAACTAACTCCTGCATGTTGACGTGGTTCATCAAGCAACATCGCTGCATCCTGTCTGGTTGGTTGACAAAGTGATGAGACACTGTGGCTGCTACAACCTCTCCCGTTAGATTCCTAGAGGTCAAATCATGTAGCCTCCTGTGTTTTACAGGTGTATCATTTAGAAAGGAAGGCAGCGGTATGTGTAGAAAACCAAACACAGGCGATTGTTGTTGCTCAGTGGAATTGGCCGAACAGCAGCCACCCTCATTGCATAGTGGCACACATAAGTTCTTTGGTACCTTTGCATGTTTCTTGGTCTTCTGTGGTCTCACTGTGAGCCGCGAAATGCAGTCAACTATAGTTGTGCTGTGAAGGCACTGCCAGAAGAGGAACTTCGCTGTTGCTTGTGAAAGTGTTGCTTCATTTTCAAAGGCTCGGCTTCAGTAGCGAAAGTACTAGAGAGTGTAAAAAAAGAGAGTTTGCCAGGACTTGATAAAAGCGGCTGTAAATTGCTGCAGGAATAATGGTTGTCGATGCATGGGATATATGACAGTCACCTTGATAAGGTCCGAGTCTGCCCTTGTTATTGACTTCTCTAGTCGGCATACAGTTGTTGCCGCGAAACAAGACAGAGGATCGCGCGAAAGTGGAAAATTCGGTGTGATCAATAGGGATGAGACTGGGGATGTCGTTGAAGCCACTGTTTCAACAAGCGGACTTGATGAAGTACCTTCTTTTGGCTTCAGCGAAATCCCTTGTTCAGACACTGTTGATGCTTTGTTATCCTGACCACTTATGATGGTTTTCAGTGCAAGATTATGTCAACATTAGCAGAGGTCCAAAAATTCTCATTAAAAATAAAAAGCTCTTAATGTAACTGTTATGGTATTGGCAAACTTAAACAGTTAAAATAGGCACCTTAGAGTATAAGTTGATCTAAGTTTTCTATATCTTGTCAAATGGCATATATATTGGCACATGACAGTATGTACTAAAGATTATAAAATTGTGTAGACAAAGACAGCATGACAGCGAAGAAGACGGGACGACTTCGAACTTGTGATTTGCGCTTGTCATGTCTTCTTCACTATCGTGTTGTCTTTCTCAGCATGAACAGACTTTCCCACGAGTGTACGTCGCTTAACCTACAAGATGGCCTGCTGCCGAGCGGTGCTGACTTTTGTTATCTGGCTCCAGGCAGGGCCCGCCTGCTGCACGCCAACGCCATGGCTGCCAACCCAGACGTGTTGCTGGACGCCGGCCAGTTGCCACTGTCCCTGCAACAAGCGCAGGCCAGGGTCACCAATGGTCTGTGACCTTGCCGATCCCTCCTCCGGGGCCAGGCCAAAGAGGCGCTACCCTGAGCAACCACCAGCTGAGGTGATGATGGATGTCACTGATGCTGTGATCAGTGATGACCAGGTGGGCAGTGGTGTTGACCCTGCCAGCACACCAGCTGCCGAGAGAGGATATGACCCAGTCCTTGCTGCCTGTAAGTTGCTGTTAACCTCCCTGATGAAACCCGTGTCACACATTCCCATGCGCTCCCAGCCTTTCCCTGAGATAAATTGCGAATGTGTACGGGTTGCGCCATCTACTCAGAAGTCGGTTGAACTAAAATTTTATGGTGGTCTCTTTTTTTTTATATACAATAGATTGCTCAACAAAACCTTGACACTGTAGCCAAACATCTCAGTCGAGCTTAAGTGGTGGATTAGTGCTGCATCATGCCCAAAGATGAAGCCATGTGAAGCCATTCATTAGTGTGCTGGTACAGTATAGACCACTTATAACGTGACCGCTTATAGTGCAGGACCGGATATAATACGGTCTTTTAAGACTCCGGTTAACTTTCCCATAGCACTCTATGTATACGCGTATCACTTATAGTGCAGTTGCGGGACACGAAATACCGGTTACAGTGCGGCTTCCTGGAAGTTAGGCAGTCAGCCTAGACGGCAAACACTCCCCTCAAGCCACAAATACCGTATAAACTCGAATCTAATGTGCACTTTTTTTTCCGATAAACCTGTTTTTGGACCTGAGGGGAGTACGACCCTAAATCTGCATTACCATATAGCCGTGCGCATTTAAAAATGGCCGCCTCGCACACGCGTTGAGCCTAGCTACCGTAGCTTCCTCCATGTACTGCAGTACACGTGCTTAGGCAATAGTCTACTGTCTGTCTTCACGTTCTCTGCATCTGCTCTATCAGCATGTACCAAGTTCATCATGATGCCGCATTTAAAAGGAAAGTGATCATGTGTGCGGAAACGGACGGAAATCGGACCTTATCACGGGTGTTCGGGACTGGCGCAAACAGGAGAGGATTTTCGCCAGCAAAGCAATGCGGAACGGTTTCAGTGGATCGAAGCAGGACGTAATCTGCGACGATCCACTTCGGTGATACGATCGCCTTGGCCCTATCTTGAAAGCAATCTGCGACGGGGAAAGTCTGCCGCGCACCATGTTTTCGCCGCTTATAGGTCGCGTTGAAGCGAGAGGCATGATAGCACGAAATTCAATTCGCTCGCCGCGCTTCCTCACTCGAGCGTTTTGACAGTTCGTTTCCGCGGTCAACGAGTGAGATGTGTTCATGTTTGCTTGTGTGCGCGTGACACCGTGCTTGCTAATTTATTTAGTAAGCGAATACGGAAGCTAGAGCACGGTGACAGCGACGGCAGAAATGCGCCTGGAGTGTCTATTATCGCAATAAAATTGTTGTTTTGGCTATAGTGCGGTACCGCTTATAATGCGGTACCGCATTATTCGCGACTCCGACAACTTACGTTATAAGTGGTCTAAATGCGGATATTCGAGACTCCGACGATTTACGTTATAAGTGGTCTATACTGTACTGTAACTTGCTTATTTTTGCATTCTTTCTTTTTTGAGGCATCACAGATACAAATACGGCTAAAGATGAAGCCATTGACTAGTGTGCTACTGATGTAACCTGCTTATTCTTGCATTCTTTCTTTTTGAGGCATCATAGATACAAATATGGCTAAATACACATTCAATGAAAATGGAGTGAAACACGATTGCAATGAATGTAGGTGCAATCAACAAAAATGTGATGTCAACCGACCACAGGCGTGTCATTGACTTGCATCTCGCAGCAGTGCTTTCACGGGGTCTGACAGTGCGACTCACATTATATGGCGGTTGAGGGTGGCCCCGGCAAACTTCATTGCTTTCCGTAAAGCCGGGACCACGAAGTCAAACTTCCTGCTCGAGGAAGAATCGAGTGCGCGTCCGTCGCGCACTTTTTTATTTTTTTCCCCTCTGGCTTGCTTCGACTTCGGGGTTGGCCAAAAGCCATAAGTTGCTGGTCACAATGAGGCTAGAGCGTCTTGACCTCCTTGGGAAAAATACAAGATGTGCCATCATGCTTATTTGTAACGAAAAAGCAGTTACATGAATCTTAACATTTGAATTTGGTAGTATTTCACTTCTGGGGGGGGTTTGCCTTGGGCTGTATTTATTGGCAACCTACTAAAAACAGGTACAGCCTCATAGCCTGAGCGTTGTCTGTTGGCCACATTGTGCTTTGTTTCCGGTGCTGTTGACGCTTTGTTCGCTTTTCCCCCCGTTTCGGTTGTAGTGCGCATGGTTCAGAATAATGCCTGGGAAATGTAAATTCCAAAGCGGGCCTGGCTCAGCAACGACGATTACAAACTTTGGGTCGCGCCGGATGCATCGGACCCCCACTGCGCGAAATGCACAACCTGCAGAAAGACCTTCGACATCGCCTCTATGGGCGAATCTGCTCTCAGAAGCCACGCGAGAAGTGCAAAGCACTGTGAAATTGTGCAAGTGGCAGCTGGAAACTCTATTATTTAAATTTTTCGAAAGGTCCTTGAAAAGTCCTTGATTTGTGTACAAACCCTGCTTGATATAACGAACGCGAATATCGGAAGTTATCGGATATAACAAAGTAAATATAAAAATTTCACGCCGATATTACCATGTAATAAATACAGTAAAATCTCGGTTATATGATCACACCTGATATGAATTTCGGGATGATATGAATTTTCCAAAAGTACCAGCCCACGTCCATTAGCTTACAATGTGTCATATTTCGAATGTTGCAAGCTGCTTTTCGTGCCGGTGCGGATGACACGAACAATCGAGCCGCTGTGTGATACCCGGTGGAGCGCGCGAGGAGGCCCTGGTTCCGGTATCACCAGACACTGGCTGTTGTCAGGCTGGCAGAGCAGCCATGCCGATGCACCAGCCACATTCCTGTTGCCAAGGCGACTTCACTCCTACTTAAGACTACACCGGTGCACGTCCCCACCCCCAACTCAAAAAATAAAAATGCATCAAGAAAAAAACCTTTTGCTTTGTGCAATCGTGCAATTTGCTGGCAATTTTCGAACACCTTGCAGTTTTGTCAGGAGCTGATAATCATACGCAATGCAGTCTTGCAGCATCAGCAAGATAGGCAGCATTCGCTTTTGTGGGTAGGCTTATCTCTGTATTTCACGCTTTTCGACGTCTTCGGCGCCCCATGACAATTTGAAACTTTTCTACCTTTGCACCTGTCAGATCGCACGATATGACATTGCTTCACTGCTGAGAAAAAAAAAAGAACCAGATTCTCTTATCTTGTGCGAATCATGTCCTTATCGCCATCAGGCTGTAGCTAGAATGCAGCAACGAAAAAAACTCGAGATAACCAGGCAGATCTTGAAATGTCGGCCTCAAAATGTGCAGCTTGGTGCTGTTAGAATGTGCACGAACAAATGCGCCAGTGATTCAAATTCGTGTTAGCCAATAGGAGCGCTCCCTGCCCGCCATGTGACTGCCGTAACAAATGCGATGCTGGTTTTCCATTTTAGTGCTTAATTTTGATACTTTTATTTCTTCATGGAGAAATGCAGCACTGTGGCTGTCTGAATCTCTGATTTCTTGTGTTTACGGTGATACAAATATCAGCGCTAAAACCCGATTTTCTGACTCCTTTTATGTCCCTTTAAACTATGGTGGCATCTGTTGTCTGTTGATCCAATTCGTTGGGAATTTGAATATCAAATTGGCACACATGGTATAGTCGAGACTCGGGAGTGCTAGCCTGCCAGATTTGTAATTCAGTAGAACCTTGTTCATAGATTTTCTTTAAAAAAATGCGAGAAAAAAACTTAATAACCGGAAAAACGTACGACCCGAAGGCATGAAAAAATTGGCAGACTCAACTGTAGTTGACATCTGTGTAATAAAAAGCGTTGCAAAAATCATTGTGGCACGAGACGCCAATGCAGTGCTGAGCTGGTCTATCGCAAGAGGCCTGAGATGCACTTTGTCATTCTCCTCTTGCGCATTGTTTTAACGACAAAGACGGGAAACCGAAACAAAATTGCGCTGGTGAGTGACGGTGGAATACGATTCCGTAACATGACGCTCACTTCACGCTGCCTGCAGAAGGTAGCGGCGTCGCTTTTTGGTTACAGCCTATTAAAAGCATGCAGAACACTTGCAATGGCGCTGTGCCATGGGTACTTGAAACAGATAAGTGGAGGTGCCTATGGCAATAGGGTTGGTGGCCATTGCTGTGAATGCGACGTGCGACAACCCGCAAAGAGGTTTGCTGGTACCGGAAAAGGAAACTGAGTGCATGCCGACATTTTTGTGCGACGTGAGTGGGCGAGGACTGCGGAGAAGCAGCCATGGCGGGCGCCTACTGCTCTTGATCGCGCATGCCTTGCTCCTTTTCTTGTTCGCATGGGATCTAGCGGCCGGGAAAACGTATCTTACGATCGCAGTTTGGTGATGTACTGAACGTTAGTGCCAAAAGATGGTGTTTTCCGGGAACATGCAGTCGTCAAAAAAGAAGCGTAACTGTATGTATTGGGTAATTTTTTGTGTTCTCGATTGTAGACATTGGCGCCCGGATATTGTACTACATAGTATCGTATCAACGAGGTTCTACTGTAAACAGTTTCCTTGGCTTTCTTAAGCCTGTTGGCTCATGTGATGATTAACTGAAAGTTTCACAGTGGAAATCTATAGTTGAGCGGGTCACAGTGTGCCAGACCCTGAGCAGCACTGATTCAGCGAGGTACTTCACTTTCCCTTCTAAAATGGATGGGAAGACCAAACAAGACCGTGTATTTGTTTGTGCTGCCTGTTTTGGAAGCTATACACAAACTTTAAAGGTCCCGCATCTGTTGCTCTAGTGTAGACATAGAAATAAGGTTGGTGTTGGAGTTCTTGAATTGTGCACAGGTCACTGATACCTTGTTTAGCGAAATCTGAGAAAATGTTTTTCCAGAAGTTTTTTTTTTTGGGGGGGGGGGGGGGGAATGAAGTACTAAAGGAGATTTGCCTAGAATTAGAAAGAAATAAGGTAAACAGAATTGGGACCTCATTTTTAGCATTACCTATAACTGCAAGCTTTTGGCACCTTTACTAGAAGAATAACAATTTCTAATATATGTTTATTAAATGTTTTTAACATGTTTTGAAAACTTTTCAGCGAACGTGAAGCAGCGCATACGCAAGAGCCGGTACTGGGTGCCCACCGATCTAGGGCAGCTGCATGGCGGAAGTGGAACCTCCAGCAGTCGCAAGGACCTCGTGTTCACGGTGCTGTCGTACAATGTTCTGGCACAAGGGCTTTTGGAGGACAACCCCTACCTCTACCAGCACTGTCACGAGGAAGTGCTCCAGTGGCCCCTGCGTCGACAGAACCTCCTTGCTGAGCTCAGGGAGGCCAACGCTGACGTGAGTGGGGGAAGGGGGCGAGTGGTCAGGTACATACCTGCCAGTTCTTCAGAATTTTCTGTCGTGTTTGCAAAGTTGGGCTTGTTCTACAACTTTACTGTGAGGCTTTTACGAATTTTAGTGTTCACGGGTTGGCAGGTGTGCAGTCAGATTTGTTTGCAGTCTCAGAAACCAGTTGCTAAGTGCAGACATCGATACAGGAACAATGTCAAAAGGCTGGCTTTTCTGCACAGCTCTGTTTGCTGCAGGTTGTGCTCATCGCATAATGAAAGGTCAAAAACGAAAGAGAAAGCTGCATTATTTTCGTAACACGATTATGGATACAGCACGGGGTTCTTTCTCTGGGTGGTGCTTTTGCTAAAAGCAGTCTCTCTCTCTGTTTGTACGGTAATACCCGTGCTATTGCTTTCCACCACCAGAGGACAGTAGTGAATGCTGTCGACCACATGGTTGCATCTCGCTGGTAACAGATCTGATCTCTCTATACTCTTACTGGAACAGCGTGCGCTGACTATTTTCTATTCTTTTTCTGTAAATCAGTGCTACGAAAGCAGCATGTGGGACCGCAAAGCCTCGGCTTTCACGTTTGGCTGATGGGCTGTCGGGGTCGGCCACCTGTGGCCTGGGACTGCGGCATCGCAGAGCATCGTGCAGTTAATCTGACTTGCCCTCCTCACTGATTGTCCTCCCCCCCCCCCCCCCCCCCTGCTCCAGATCCTCTGCCTGCAAGAACTTCAGCAAGACCACTACGAGCTGGACTTCAAGCCCGAACTGGAGAAAATGGGTCAGCATAGCTTCCTCTCTGCTCAGAAGTTGCCTGTGGGTCTCTTCGGTGTGGCTGCACTTTCCACACTAGTTCAGGGAGTGCAACACTTTTGTCGTTGACTTGACAGTTCAGCACATGCTGCCTGCATTGAGCCCTCTTCGATTTGAATTTGTGTAACAGCAGTTGAGCGCGAGTTCATGGTTCTCCGGCACTCGCTACTTAGGAAATGCAGGCGTCGGGCGAGCTATTGGTAGCAGACTACATGGCGCAGTGTTAGTTTATATTGCGGTGCGTGGATGTAAATGTCTTCTACTTTGGTCGCAACAGTTTCTCTAGGTGGCATGAGGATGCGAAGTACAAGCATGTCGGGCGTGTTGGTAAAGGCATGCAGGACTCCAAATGGCTTTTAATTTGCACGGCCTTCCCTCGAAATGCATTTTGTGATGAAATAAATGGCATCCACAGCCACCATTCCATTGGCACCACGTGATATAGATTATCATAGTAGCTAAAAGAAAATACCTTGCTCTTTGCTACATGCACATTTGTCGAAAAGGGTTAAGTACCCACAGCAGACGATGGAGCTGATTCGTTTCTGCATTTTTCTCCTTCATATCAAAGGCCACGATGCATGCAGGTGGTGCGCTGCGCTATCACAACATGAACTAAGGCAGCACACCACATGACACTCTCGAGAACTGGTTCAGAAAGTGCAGTCAATTTGAAGGGACCTTATGCACCGCCTGTCAAGTGTGCCTTGGTGTGAAACCTATGTGAAATCTATGTGAAACTAAATTTTTTAAAATTGTGAGACTCGTCACTGTCCCTCTATATGAAATGCAGAGGGGGTTTCACTGCGTACTAACCTGCACAGCTGTAACAAATAAGGCAGCCAAAGTTGGCGGTGCCAGGGTTTTCGGCTTTGGCAATTCCTTCATTGCTGCAGCAATGCATTGCTACAGGCGCACACTTACACTTGTGGTACATTCGAGTAGTTCCTACCCCGCTCCAACTCTGTTTGCAACGATGCGAAGCCCTCTCGAAATTGGAGCCAGAGAAAACTGGCCTCAGCTGATCATTCAGCTGCTCCCAGAGCTATCAAAGTAGCCACGCAATTGAGGCTCTGTCAGGTCTCAGTTGTACTCCCAGCTCGAGTTGCAGCAAAGTGATAGTTGCGATCAGAATATCTAGGCCAGCCCTTAAAGCCAGAAACATTGACTGGCAATGCAGTGATCGGCAACACAAATGTCTCATTACTACCACTATGGTTGTCGTGACAACTAAACAATCTTTTCTTTTATGCCATCAGATGCCACTTATCAATAGTACTTGACTTGAAATGTCTTATCTGTGCTTTTCATTGCGTGCTGCTATCTGGTTGCATGCATTTGCTGGTGGGGACCTCAACTGTCTGCTTTGTTGTACGTTAACTTCTGTATGCCACATCCTCTTGTTCTCTTTCAGGTTATGGCTGCCTCTACAAGCAGCGCACGGGCGACAAGCGCGATGGCTGTGGCATCTTCTTCCGCAAGTCCGTCTTTGAACTGGACCGCTTCGAGCCAATCGAGTACTCCCGCTCTGACGTTACCGTTCTTGACCGCGACAACGTCGCGCTTATCGCTATGTTGAAGCCGGTTGCCGGTGCTGCCAAGTTTGGTAAGGACTTCCGGCTGTGCGTGTCAACGACCCACCTGCTGTTCAACCCGCGCCGTGGAGACATAAAGCTTGCCCAGCTGTGCCTCCTGCTCGCCGAAATAGACCGGCTGGCATTCTGCGGAGACTCACCAGACGGCGTGCCGCTGTACTTTCCCATCCTGCTGTGCGGCGACATGAACAGCGAGCCACATTCGCCACTCTACACTTTTCTCACCCGTGGAAGCCTGTGCTATGAAGGACTCCTCTCTGGTGACGTGTCTGGGCAGAGTGACGGTGCGAATCGAGGAAGGTACGTGCCCCTCGATGCCAGCCTCCGTCAGCTCAACATCTCTGGTTCTTCCCGATACCTACCAGTGCCAGCCAAGGAACATACATCTCAGGACAGTGACACTCGTGCAGCCAATTCGGCACAGCAGGGCGTAGAATCGAACGACGCTTTGAACCTCACACAACCTGGATCTGCAACAAGCAGTGCTACTGCAAACGAAATCGGCGAGTGACTCCCTAAAGAAGGACTCGCCATCAAACTCGGCCACAAATAGTCCTGCAAAGGGCTCGCAAGCGAAAAGCCCTGCCACGAAAGATGCAGCGCCGGCAACGAAGGCGTCTGACGCAAATGGCTCGACGCCGGCCAAGGAAGGGTGCAACAGCAGTCAGCTGCGCATCGTGAGGCACTTCCTGAACCTGATCTCCGCCTACAAGCACAATGTCAAGGGCGCTAACGCCGAGTGACCACGCACCACCAACGTGCGAGTTGCACCGTCGACTACATCTTCTACTCGGTGAAAAGGAAGGACACAATGTTTAGGGAGGGCCAAGTGAAACATACCAGTGTGGTCGAGGGACCTCTACGGATTGCTGGCGACGTACCGCTTGATGTCGCAGAACCAGCTCATGGCCATTGGTGGGCTGCCTAATGAAGTGCAGTCGTCGGATCACCTTCCTCTGATCGCCAAGTTTCTGCTTAGACCGCCCAGCTAGTATTGGCGATAAATGAAGGTCAACACGTCACTGTCATCGGACTTCAGTCAGTGTAAATAGTGTTGCTTCCAATGCGAACACCATGGCCTTCCATTTTTCAGGCACCACCGAAGCAGCAAGTATGGTGCGGTAGTCATCAGTTGCACGTGCTCTGCGACCAAGAGGCATTACTCCCGTGTGCCACCATGCGCTGCATCGTTGTACGAGTGCGCTGTACAAGTTCACCGCCTCATTTTACTGTAGTTTTTAGAAGACAATGTTCATTACCAATGCTTGCGAAAAATGCAATCATAGGATCATTACTGGTTTTAAAGCAGATTTCTGTACAAATCTCGCGATACTTGAATTAATAGTGAATATCGGAAAAATATTTCTTATGGGAAATTTTTGTTAGTAGTGTGATCAGTCGTACCCTAGCCTGAGCAATCATGCTGCCTCAATTAAGTTTGCCCTGTCTTCGGAACCCCGTGAGAACTTTGTGCTGGAATGAGAGCGAAATTATTTTTCCGAAAAAAATAAATGTTGAATGTATGTATTTAACCTACCCCTCTGGCTGCCATGTCATGGCAAGCAATGTCATCTTTGTGCTGTTCTTATTTAGACTCGCACACAAGATGCACAGAAGGGGCAGCTGTGCGATCTCAAGCCATAAGAAAAAGGTTTGTGGTTAAAAGTAGCGGTGTGCGAATATTCTGAACTTCGAATATTCAATTCGAATAGGTAGGTAATTGGATTGTGTTCGAGAGACACTTTTACTATTCAAAACGTTCGAACCCCCCCCCCCACAAAAAAATGCTGTTGTCCGTTCGTCAACTTCGCCGCAGTACAGTCGCGTTATGCGGCGAAGTGTACAGAGTGTACTGTGGTGAATATTTGACGTGCAGTGAAGCATATGAAAAGTAAAAGGGGCACTGTCCCAGGGCCACTGCTGGCCACCAGACACTATCAGCTCAATTCCCCTAACTGTACTGCCTCTTCATGCATTTGGTCAAAACCAGCCACCACGTGGAAACCTCTGCATATTCTACTAATCTGGCTGAATGCTTAAAAAATAGTTTCCAAACTACAAATTTGTACCGGGATACTGGGTTAAAAATCTGGCTTCAGAAGAAACAAGAGAAGTTCCAACACTAAAAAGCACAGATATGGCTTAAACAATTTAAGCTCCTGAAGAGGCTCCTTCCACGTCAGCTCTGCGAAAAGACTTTGATAAGCTATCAACCAGCAGGTAATTTTCACTTACTTGTAGGCAGCAATTTTCAGGGCCACAAAGACAGGTTGAAAGGTATGTGCATGACGAAATTGAGGGCCAGGGAGATACGTGTGAGTGGTGGCGTAAGCATGGTGCCCACTGTTCGCTCAACTTGCGAAGAGGTGTCTGCCGCTACAAGAGTAGTGTGTCAGGCGGCTCTCTTCGGTGTCTCTTTTCGGTGACACCCTGCTGCATGTCACAGGAACTGTGACATGCAGAAAATGCTGCTGCCAAGGACAATACATTCTTGCTAGCAAGTTATGGGGAGAAAAGGGAAGAGAAAAATTTTAATATTTTAATCCAAGTAAAAAAAACCACGTCACTTTATGGGAAAAACTAAAATCCCAAAGAGCGAGCCACACCTTTAAAAAAAGAAGGCTTTTGTAACTAATAAAACGGAAAACTACAATAATTGTTTTTTCATACTGAAATGTGATGCAATTGACAGAGATCTTTTTCACGGTAGCGGTGCCAGTCCTGCTTCTGAACTGCCCAGGACAAGTGCCTGTCCTGTGTAGTTCATGTTTACAATGTCAGGCTGGCGGTTACGGCACCCAGACAACATCGAAGGACAAGCAAGGAGACAACCATCGCAGGGTGCCTTGTGATCGTTGCGCTGGTTATCCCTGGTGTTCCTGGCTTCACTGCATGGCTGCTGCAGCAGACGTGCTTTGTTATGAAGCCAGAAACATCTTGTGTTTCAGCATTGCTCCTGTGTGTGCAATGTTAAAGTAGCACAGCTGTACTTTGTTGGGCTCTGAACACTTCCCCCCGTTGCCCAATACACATTTCCAACTTTTCTGTCATTTGGCGTTAAAGCATATGAGGAGCCACAAAAGCCAAAGCATCACTTTGGATAACATTTTTTTTTTTTTTCCCAGCGGATGAGGACGGAAGGAAGACATTGACATCACAAGTTATCCAAATTAGGAGTAAGCAGATATGGCGCTACCATAAGCTACTTGAAATGAAAAGCGGCGCGGGTTTCGTGAAAGTTTGTTTATAATTTCAGCATTCGGTTAATCGTTTGGAGATCTCCGCTACTAGAGATTGTTTCAATAGGCAAGTTTAAACTTTTATTTAAATTGTTTTAGAAGCTCTCCGACATTCTAAAAGTGCTGGTTTGCAGGCGCATAAATTTTTGAAACTTTGTTTTTCTCGATATGTCGTTTCTTTAGCAGGTAGACACTTTTGGTTGAGATACGCTTGCAACGTCAATCCATGTCATTTGTTTGAATCCTATAGTGGCATGCTTGAGTAGTACGAGTTCACTTTGCGGAAGTGTTTGCGAGATTTTTTATTTATTTTTTTCTTTGAGGGTAAAGCGCTTTATTTGAAGGAGCCGTTGTGTAACCATACCTGTAGAAATTGTTTGTACCGTTCCGTTAAAGCGTGTCTTGCGTGGACACAAAGTAGCAAAGCGCTGGTGTGTGGTCTCGCGCGTGTATTTAGAACACGGCAGCATTTTGAGTTTCATTTAGTGCGTGGACTATATGGTCCACGCACTAAATACGCATATGACCTTCCATATAGTCTAGAAGGTCACGCACAAGTTGTGCCAGTTGATGAGCGACGCTTCTGCGCGAGTTCGTGACAAGTCGTGTTCTGTTTGACAGTAGTGCACTTCTTTCGAGGCACGTTTGGCAGGTCGCGTTCTTTATTATTCATTTCTCTGAGGATACTTTGGAACAACTTTCAGTTTCAGGAACGTTCGGTTAGGCAGAGTGCAGTGTTAGTATCTTCCGATCGTGGTAGAGGCAGACAAGTTTTAAAGTTAATTTGATGTTTGCTTTCAGGAATCGAGAAGGCTAGCTAGCATCAGTGTTTTCTTTTTTTTTTCCCCGCAGAGATATGTAGATAGTTTGCGTGAGTTTCCATTAAACTAAGACGTTTTCGGATTTCGCGAGTTCTCAAATAACGCTACCGTAATACGCTGTATCAACCAGGCAATAGAGAAATCTGCGTAGTACAATCAACCTCTCTATATGGCTTTCATAGGTTATTAAGAAGCATTTGATTCCTTTGATTCAGTAGAGATACCAGTAGTCATAGAGGTATTACGTAACCAAGGAGTACAAGATGCATACGTGAATATATTGGCAATATCTACGAATATTGCACAGCAACCTTGGTTCTCCACAAGTAGAAAGATACCTATCAAGAAAGGGGTCGGGCAAGGTGAGACAATCTCTCCAATGCATGCTTAGAAGTATTGAAGCTCTAAGCGGAAGAAATGGACCTGGGCAGGCCATGTAGGGATAAGAGTCACAGAATGGATACCGAGAGAAGGGAAATGCAGTTGGGGACGGCAGAAAACTAGGATGGAGTGATGAAGTTGGGAAATTCGCAGGCGCATGTGGCCATATCGCTCAAACGGGCTTGAGGTCGGGGCGAACATTCTAACGAAAGGTAACTCCACTAGCTAGGCTACACTGACGCCGGCTATCGCATCCGTCGGTTGTGTCGGGAGAACGTACGGGTTGTGCAAGCTAGCTTTGCAGCTGCCGTCGACGCGCGCTTGACCAACGATATATATATGTAAACCTTGCTTAAAAACATAAACCAGACAGATTGCTGACTTTCTTGTTCTTCTGCTTCTTCTCTCTCTCTCTCTCTCTCTCATTTTTTTTTTTTTTTTTTACCGACGTGCGCTAACTAAAGCCCCTATATTTATAAAAGTAGCGCCATCCACTTCCCTCCTCCTCTGTTCCACTATCGCGCTCGGCGCGACCAGCGCGATCGAGGCGCGATATCGACAGTGGCGCCGCCTGCGTCGGGCCTGCCGTGGCAGACGACAGCTAACGCGCTACCAGAGGAAATCCGAGGAAAACTTCGATCGCGCCCTGCGGAGACGTTTTTGAGGCGCGATTTTGCTTCGTCAGTCAGTAACTGGTCTTAATAATGCCGTTTGGAAGTAGCAATGCGACGATGCGAGACGGCGCAAATATCAAGTGTGCAGCAAGCGTTTGCGCACGCCGGATGGTAAACAAAAAAAGCCTTTTGCCCTCGCCTTGTCGGTTGCGCAACTTAAGGCGCAGCAGCATCCATCACAACGAAGTTCTTGTCCCTAACACGTTTGATCCGTTTGTGCGTACAGCACTTTCGTCGCACAGGCCCGAGAATGGCAGTCGGAGCGCGCTGGAAAGAAAAAAATATACAAAAGCGCGACGCGAACTTCCACGTGACACGGATTGGCCAATGGGGGAGCGGAGGAGGCTAGGGCGACAGGAGGCGGCTAAAAGGGCGAGGAGGAAGCGCCGGGGTGAGAGCGGTGGCGGCAAGATATAAGAATGGCTACTTT
>NC_051160.1:53707327-53827824 GCF_013339745.2 Dermacentor silvarum
TCATGTTCAGACTAGGCACATGAGAGAAGCCCCAACATGTGCACTTTGTCTTCATTTGAACCATGACTGCTGATGCCATTGTGCGAATGTGCAATGCAGAGGAGTGCGCTTATTAATTAGGAAAAGTGTCTATTGGTGTGCTGCTGGCCACCTCTTATACTAGGCAGAAAGTGCGTAGAGAAAGTGTTTAAGATAAAATTGCTTCTGCAAACAGTTGGTCCACAGGCACTGATAAGTACATGAGCATATTGGGTCCCTGCTTGATTGTACAGTGCACGTTCAGATGTGCAAGAACAGATGTATGCAAAGTGTGCCTCTGAATCTGAGCTTATTAAAAAAACTCTCTCAATGTTTCTGACCAAAAAAGGTGTGCAGAGAAAAATAAAAATTTTCACCTAGTTTAAGAGAATGCCCTTTTCTTCACATTACTACTACTACTACTACTACTACTACTACTACTACTACTACTTTGAAAAAGGTTGTAGGAGTGTTTATAGTCACTATGGACTCCAATTACACCACATTACGCAGTCCTCGAGGGTCATGCCTTGTTTTTCCGTGTTTTTGAGGTTTTGGACCTAGTGCCTTTAGTGAGCAACAGTCCGCCGCTCGTTTCGTGTTGCGCTGAGCTTGCTTCGCAGAGCAGAAGTTCTTGGTTAGGCGCCACTTAGCAGCAGCGGTTGCACTTCCCTCGTCTCCTGCCTCCGAGTGTCGCAAACTGTGCAGACGTCACGGTGACAAATTTTTGTTTGGCCCTTTCGTCACACCTGCTTCCGACTGCCTGCACGTCCGTGGACCATGGCGGAGCGTGACACTTTGTCTCTGCCGCGGTTCCGTCAGCGTGTCGCAAAGAGGCGAAAGCCAGGCCGGGCCAAGGTTGGCACCCCGTGCTGGGTGCGCTCTCACGTGGGTCGTTTCCTCTGGCACCTCCGAGAAGACAGTGTCCCCTGCTCGTACTCCTCCGACTTTTTTTTTTTGTGTCCTCGTCTTCGTCTTATCTGTCTCTCATTCGCTTGCTTTTAACTCATTTCATTTGCACTTTCTTTTCCTGGCGTTGTGCCCAGAGGACGGGCTGAGTACGCCGCTCGTTTTAGCTTTCTTGTTTTTTTCGACACTGCGTCGCGTGTTCTGCTGAATTTTGTGGGTTGAACGGCACCATGTGCTCGGCTCCGCGGCATGGTTCAAGGCTCCCGTCTCTCTTTGCCTCCTTCTCGCAAGGCAGCACAAAGGCTGCTCGTGTGTGCGAGGGGGAAGGGGCAAGCAGTATGAGCTCAGGGGGAGGGGGGGGGGGACCTCGTGTTTCGAGGTTTTGGGAGTGCCGCTTTGTTTACGAGCCACACTCTCTCTCTCTTGTGGCTCGTGTTGACTGCTCGTGCTGCACATGTTGGTGACTTGAAGGATGGGATTGTTTTTCTGGATCCTTGTGTTTGCTTGGATGTTGCTTGTTTTTTCCGGTTTATTCTGGTGTGCTCATCCGAGGACATAGACTGGTGCAAAACCTTGTTTTGTATATTTATATACGCAGTAGAATAGGAGTGAATGTTAGCATTAGTCCCAATTGAATTTGTAGTTTAAGGACAAAAAAGAAAAAGTGCAATATAGCGAATAGTAGATGTATATTACTTAAGGAAAATTCAAACTGCAGGGCGGTTGTGTTGAACACTTAAACAGTTGATAGTTGTATATCTTTCAGTGTGGTCTCCTAGTAATGTTTTTGCACAGCTTAGTTGATGTGGTGATCAATCAAAGACTGATGAATAATTGGGCTGAATATTTTAATTCATGCCCTGCCTTAAATAGCCCTTTTATAAACTGAGCAAATCATGCGCAGCATGCAAAACCGTTGTTTTGAAGAATGCTTTTTATTTCAGTATGGTAGGGAATTCATTGATAATCTTTTACAAACCTTAACTTAAGCTAGTCAGTTTGTGATGGTTCTAATGCTTGTTTCCCTATCCTTTCTGTGCAGGCGAGGATAGCGTTTCTACAGGGTGAGCGCAAGGGGCAGGAGAACCTCAAGAACGACCTCATCAGGCGGATAAAGATGCTTGAGTTTGCGCTCAAGCAGGAAAGGTACGTGGGCCAAGGGACACTCTCATCATTCTTTTGACTACCCTTTCTTGAATTCCTTCTCTTGGCTGCTGTGTTCACTGCATGTTTTCCCCAACATATGTTTATGGGAGTTGTACCGAAGGTTTTGCTTCTTCATATGTACATTTAACTGGACTGCACTAACTATGTGCACTGTGTAGGGTAAATTGGCTGTTACATGCAGTGCATGTTACTTTCAAGCTTTAGTAGTGGGCAATTTGACCAATTGAGAACCACATTCTTTTTTGTCTTTGCGCTTCTAGAGGTCTATCAACGAAAGATTGGCATATCTTGCCATATATAGTTTGCATAACGTGACTCGCTATCCCTTTGAATTTAGAAAATTTGGCGACTGTGGCGTACTTCTTGAATATCGCCATAAGTGTAAACGCATAGTGTTAAAATCATGACAATATACTCACACTGGGACATAACGAGTTTCATTTAGTAAACATGTGACATTGGCTATGCACCTCCTGCTTTGTGTGTTGGGTGCCGAGGATTGCTTCACAGACTCATTGTTTCAAGAACTTTTGATTTCTATTTCACTTGGCTCACTCTTCACAGTAATGTGAACAAAAAATAAACCTTGGCCTACCGGCTAAGCCACTTTAGGTGAAAACAAGCATTGGCACAGCAGAAAGGATGTTGTCCAGTGCTACTCCAGTTCGAAGACTTACTGGGCTGCTGTGGTATGGGTGATCTCGTGATGATCTCGTTATTGGTAGAGAGGAGCTTTATACCTCGTCACCTTGTGTCGAAGTGAGTAATAGTTCTATATCTTGAATGGCAATTTTTTTTTTTTAGTGGGCTGCGATAGGTTTAGTACCTTATCTTGCACTTCATTAACACATTTAAACACTTCTTTAGTGTTCACTGTGATATTATATTAACATTTATTCTACCTTGTAAGCAAAGACCAGCCTATACAATACCTCAAAGTAAAACAATAAATCAACTTAGACTGATAAAATATTCTTCGTAAACACTGGTGTCGTTAATTACACTGCAATAGGTCAATTATTAGAAGAGAAAATGAAGCTCAAATTTTAATTTTTTGAATTTCGTGCACAAACCCCAACGCAGCACTTCTGTGTGATGTCACAACTTCTAAAATATTTTTTCGTATTTGGGCCACGTTGGTTCAGTAAGAGTTCGCGAAACTTGCCACATTCAGTCGTGGGCTCCTTTGGAACACAATGTAGTCAATCTTTATCACTAAAGAATTAACTGAGACCCAGAAGACACTGTCAAAATTCATGACTTCACAGTGAGCTGGTGCAGGAACTTCAAGCTGGCGTCGCCACTCGCCTTCTGGGTTTTGTTTCTTTCTGGCTTGCCAAGCGGCTTCTTGTGGCAAGAGGGGTGTTTTCAGTATTGTGGAAGGGTAATCTACGGATACAGAAAAAAACATTTTTCCGTTTAGTGTCCCTTTAAGAATTTACGCTCCTCTCTACGCTTGAGCTTTGTTCTAAGAGCAGTGAACCATGCACCTTGTCTTGGTAATTGGAATGTACATAATTAGTGTACATCAGAAGACAGAATGCATGCTACTGTAGCACGTCTTTTCTCGCGTTATTTTTAAAGCACATTACTCAAGTATGTAATGTTGAATTTAGTTAATTTTCTCTCTGTTCCATGGGGATTTTCACTGCCCTGGCAGTGTATGTTGGCTCGGGGATACGTTTGATTTCTTGAGTGAGATCTCATCAAATGCACCTTGATTACATGGATGTATTAAATTTATCTTTCTGACATGCCTTTAAAATAATCTTTAAAAGCTATCCTAATTTAATAGCATTCGTATAAAGCTTATCTGCAGGCATTGATGAAGCAATGGGCATGTTTTTGTTCCCTGCTCTGCCAACTCTTGCCTTGGCTATCGTCTTTCAATGCGGCTTATTTTGAGTTTCACAATGGTTCCACTAGAAGAACAGCCTAAGTGAAATCGGTAATTTTCTCGCAAGTCATTTGCGTGCTCAGTTAATGTTTCTCCGGTTAGGCTGAGCACAAAGTGGTTGCCCAGTGATTACAATCTGCCTTCGCTAGCGGGGTCCTTCGAGCCTTGACCTGGGGGTTTGGAGTCAAGCAGCCTTACTATTCGGTTCCCTGAGATAACCTTACTTTACTTTTTTTCTTTTTCTCTTTATTTTTCTTTTCTTTTGCTGTGAAATTATCCTCAAAAGTTGAGCAGTACTAGTTCAAAAACGTGGTGGGAGTAGAATGTGATTGGCCGTAAGCTGCTATCACCAGGCTGCTTGTTCTCCACTCTCGGTCCTGGCGGGAAAAGGAATGTGCTGCTGTGCGCGAAGATTATGAGATCTGAGGGCCACCCTGTGTGCTTGCCTAAGGAGGAAACACCAGGTTTAAACGATCGCAGTCTAAATTGTGACACAGGGGATCTTGCTTGTGGTACCTTGAGACGATATCGAGCAGAGGCAGTTCATTCACAAGGAAATATCAGTGTTCAATTCACTGGAATTCAGCCGAGTTGGCTCCAAATATTGGGTTTTAATAAATCCACCATTTGGTTGGACAGGTTATCAACTTAATTAGCCAAACCAGACAGGTTTAAGCTTCCTTCGTAGCAGTTGAGCACAATGACTAGTAAATCTTTTTACGTATAACTATGCAAGGTTTAGTCTGTAATCACCTCATACCTCATTAACACCTCAACACATCTTATTAGTATTGAACGAAATGTAATTTTAACATTTGCTTTGTAAGAGAAACATTTGCATGTGTGACACCTCAGACAGATGTCTATTAGTGCAACAATATTCTACAGGTCTCAGTAATGTAAGTTCGTATGAGCATTTGAAAGCCTTTGAGGTGCTTTGCACCCTGTATATTGTGTTCTAATATGGTAAGCCAGGATCTGTCTTGATGTCTTGCGTATCTAGTGTGCGTTAGAACACTAGCTAGTACAATTCCATTGCAGGCGTTCGGCTCAGATTATCAGTAAAGCACATTTTGCTGGTGTATTATTCTTAAAAAGTATCCTTAGCAAGAAAATGATTGCTGAAAGATAATTGCTTAAGGGGGCCGTCAACCACCCCTCGGGCTTGGTGAAATAACATAGTCCACAGCAGCTGTGGACATCTCGGCCAAGTTTTGCTGTCCTAGGCGGTGCGTGGAGCGTGCAAACAGGAGCGCGATGTCACCTTTCTCTCAAATGCTCTCTTTTCAACGGAAGCCGTGTTGCTCACTCATTTGTGTGCACTTTATTTTGTAATAAAGCGCATTCCAATATGCGGCTTCGATTGGCAGCTGTGGTCGGCTACACCGCGGCCGCCTCGGGATGCCGCCACGAGTCCAGTGGCTAAGCGCACTGCGACTCGCTGAGGACAACCGCGTTTGGCTTACGTTTAGCGCGTTGTAGGCACCAAAATCTGGAAGTCGTGGCGTCTTACGTTAGCATCCAGAATGAAATTTGAACTGCGCGCCACGGTGACATTGAGAAGGTGGAGCGTTGTGGCCAGGCCCCACTCCGCCGTAGCCTTTGCAGTGCTAGGCACTGAAGAAGGAACGGAAGCACAGCAGAGGCCGTGTTTGATTGTCAACAACTATGCTTCTGCTGAATGCATTCAAGTACTTTTTGCGGCAAAGAATTTCCGAAATAGCCTATTTTCACTTCAAATGCCTTTTTTCACTTCGATAAAAAGTGGTTCAGGGCTCCTTTAAATGGCATTCGTCTAAAGCTTGACATCTGCAGGCATGGGCCGGTATTTTTTAGCGATGCCTTTCCGATGCTAATGCCTTTTCGCGCTTGGTCAGTGGTCAGAGTGACGGTCCGCTAACGTTATCAACGGGATCAGCCAGCCGGGAGCGGTGGATGATAAGACTAGTGTAGAATAAAGCATAACTCATCGCTGTGAAATACCGGCCATGTGTGGAGCAATGGGCATGCTTTGTCCACTCCTCCAGCTTGACTCTGATACGATTACCTTACAATTTGTCTTATTTTGAGTTTTACCAAATGTTTCTGCTCGAAGTGCCTGTAACATGACTGTAAACATTTACTATTTTATCATGGAACACACGACTGTAGGGGTTTACGATATTTTTTCTTTTTTTTATTATACTTTTTTTTTCCATTTGCAGCCAGTTTAGGCACATTGATGTCAACCGAATACAGATACAGTCGTTGATCGATTTGGACCTGCCAGCAGGAGCACCGCAACTAAAGCAGCAACTAAAATTTCGGCTGCCATTACATGAATGTTTCATAAACTGCATGAATTTTTTATTTTGCTGTGATGCAGATGATTGTTACTGTGAACATAGAGTAGCATGCCTTTTCAGTGCCCCAGCAGTACAAAGTCGCAAAATTTTTAATAAACAATCAGTGTCCCGAGTAATGAAACAATTTCTAGTATTTTTCATCAAATTTCAGTACCTTTTTACTTTGACAGTATATTCCTTACATATTAAGGTTGGCAGGTCTGCTCTAACACCTTGCTGGTTTGTTAACAGCCCAATTAAGATCAGTAATTTTTTTGGAAGTCATTAGCGTGGACGGTTAGTGTTTCTCAGGTTAGGCTGAGCACAAAGCAGTTGCCCAGTGATTACAATCTGCCTTCGCTAGCGGGGTCCTTTGAGCCTTGGACTTGGGGGGTTTGGAGTCAAGCAGCCTTACTATTCGGTTTCCTACGATTCCCCTTGCTTTACCTTTTCTTTTTCCGTGTTCTTTCATTTTTCTTCGCCCCATGAAATTATCCCCCAAAATTGGGCAATGCTAGTTCAAAAACGGGGTGGGGGGGTGGAATGAGATTGGCCGTAAGCTGCTATCACCAGGCTGCTTGTTCTCCACTCTCGGTCCTGGCGGGAAAAGGAGTGTGCTGCTGTGCGCGAAGATTATGAGATCTGAGGGCCACCCTGTGTGCTTGCCTAAGGAGGAAACATCGGATTTTCACTGCTAAAGTCAAATTTGTGGCACAGGTAATGTTGCTTGTGATACCTTGAGGTTATATTGAGCCTGATTTTTCGTACCCGCTCAGTTATTCGACATCAGTGCCGCCACTAAAACAGCAGCTGAAATTTGGGCTGCCGTTACTTGAATATTTCATGAATTAACAAGAGAATATTTTCATTTTTCTGTGACGCCGATCATTATCGGTATAGTATTTTTAAAATTTGACTCTGTTATTCTTTATGAACCAGCACAGCTGCTCGTTCATTAACAGTCCAAGTGAAATTAGTAATTTTCTTGGAGGTCATGTGCATGCTCTCTTAAATCATTAGGCTGAGCACAACATGGTTGCCCAGTGATTACAATCTGCCTTCGCTAGCGGGGTCCTTCGAGCCTCGACCTGGGGGTTTGGAGTCAAGCAGCCTTACTATTCGGTTTCATAAGATTACCTCGCCTTAGTTTTTTTTTCTTTTTTTTTCTCATCCTTTTTTGTCAATTTCTTTCTTTTTTTTTTTCTTCCTCCACGAATTTATCCTACAAAATTGGGCAGTAATATTTCAAAAACGTGGTGGGAGTAGAATGTGATTGGCCGTAAGCTGCTATCTCCAGGCTGCTTGTTCTCCACTCTCGGTTTTGGCGGGAAAAGGAATGTGCTGCAGTGCGCGAAGATTATGAGATCTGAGGGCCACCCTGTTTGCTTGCCTGTGGAGGAAACAACCAATTTTAACCTGTGAAGTTAAATTTGTGGCATAATGCAAACCTGCTTTGCAACTTTGAGATACCATTGAGTAGAGGCATTTAATTCACAAGGAAAGACAGTGTTGCTTTTCATTACACTGTGCGGTTTGCACCTTAATGAACTGCACTTATGAAGGCCACCTCAGCTTTTAATGTTCTTTTCGTACAAGGTGGGTTGTGTTTAGTGCACTCTGCTGAAGCAGTTTGGGACATTTTAATTCACTAGCCATGTTGTTCTGTCTGGTAGCTATCTGAGGTTGCACATCAGGTTATCAGTTTTTTCCACGTTTTGAGGGTGTGGTCACATTCTGGATGTGGGTATTTTGTCAGAAATGATGAATGGCAGGATTTGTACATCTCCTTGAAATGCTGGAATACTTTTGAATTTGGAAAAAGATTCAAGGGCCCTCAAAACTCCTTGAAAATAAATGTGCTCCCCGAGTTCCTTGAGAACTTGGGTGGTGGGCTGATTTAGAAACTTTGAAGCAAGAAACTCTGCATCGAGGCTATGCCATGGACACTGCTTATCGGGAAAGGATCCCCAACATTTTCTTTTAGTGTTCGGACAGGCTTGTTAAGTTGCCGTAGCCATCGGGGAGCTAGACGAAGCTACCAAGTCATACCACTATCTTTGTTCTTTTGTTAGCCTGTTCGCACCACAGCATCATTGCTCATCGGCCATGAAAATGGAGCCGTGATGATGATGATGACCGAAATTCCTTGAATTTCGCCCTTCGGCATTCTTCAAATCCTTGAATTGCCCTGAAATTTTTTATCTAATGTTGTGTACGAACTTTGGAATCATTTCAGCGCAGTGTGATGTCTTTCATTATTGGACCAGGAACCATGTAGCCATGTTGAGATTTCTCTAGCAGCTCTGTGATCATACAGTGCCACTTGACGTGGAGCTAGCATGCCTTGGCAGTTTGGGTGAAGCTGACTGAAAAGAATGTTATTTTATTGAGAGATAACCAAGACAGTGAAGTTGTTTGCTTTTGTCTTGCATGTCCAGTGCTCTAACACCCCCTGTCCTTCCTTGAGGGCAGTGCCAGTACTGACAACACACTTTGCACACTATTAGGAACTGCGCTCTGATGCATATCTGGTAATGCCCCGATTTCTAGGATCAAGTCTCACAAGCTCAAGTACGACACGGATCCAAACCCTGCCGAGTTGAAGGCACCAGTCTTCGACGATGTCAACAAAGGTAATCGCTACACATAACATGCGTGAGCCACAATGCCTTCTCTTTGTGCCTGTGTGCGGAGCACGGAGCAAACAGATGTAGCCTGCTTTTGTGGGAAGAGCCCCTCCTGAATTCTCTGACTGACTGGCTGACTGACTGACTGCAGTGTGCATCTTTAGGAGAGTGTATACAGGGCAGAGACTGACATTTTATGCTGCACTTTGCGGACGGCATTGTAGTCATTTGGAGCAGACTGCTTGTAGTCTCCTGCATTCACTGATAGCAGTGCCTGACTTCTCATACGCTGACTGTGTTTACAGTCACTGTCCGATTTTTCGTACTCCCTAGGGGCCGCAAAAATCGGGCAATCCGAAAAAATGAATGCATGCCTTTTACTGCCCCCAAGGGCTCAAATCGCCACAGCTACATCCGAAATAGCTCTAAAGGCCTGCCAGGGCCGGTATTTTTGTAGCGATGCCTTTCCGATGCTAATGCCTTTTCGCGCTTGGTCAGTGGTCAGAGCGACGGTCCGCTCACGTTATCAACGGGATCAGCTGGCCGTGAGCGGTGGATGATAAGACTAGTTTAGAACAAAGCATAACGCATCGCTACAAAATACCGGCCCAGTACACTTTAGCATATCGGTGCTCATACTGTGATAGGAAACGGCAGATGCACGCGTATATAATTAAGGAATACATACTGTGTCCCATGACAATGGCTTCTTCCCACTCGTGGTATGCTTCCCCGTGTAACACTGCACTATTGAGGCGAAGCTGAATTTTGGGAACCGGCATTATGCAACCCGCCACGCTTTTCGAGCTTCGAAGCCACTGGCGAGGATTACAAAGGTGGAGGCGGCGCCATTGCTAACAGCGGTGTATTGTTTCAATGAAAAACACGGCACCGAACAGCAAGAAGCTTGGTAGTGAACGTCGAAGTAGCTAGGCCTAGCATTGCCGTGGGGGTGGCATGGCTGCCAGCGGATCTGCGTGTGAGAGTGCCAGTTCTAGGTGGCAAGGTAACCAAAATGGTGGCGGCTTTGATTAAAGCCGGTTTGAAGTTGCAGTCATGGCAAAAAGTCCGGAAGATCGGACAGCGAATGTTTTTTTTTTTTGCGTCAAAAATTTCAGACGTTCTTATACATTGATTGTGTGTGGTACATGGCAGTGCTGCGAAGGCATCCGAATTATCGGGTACGTTCGAAAAATTGGGCATCCGGAAAATCTGTCTTTGATGTATGCCCTTGCCTGAACACTAAATGCCAATGTACTAGCTTCTTATCAGCAGCAAATTTAGACAAGCTGCAGCTTCATTCATTGTAAATGGCGCAGCACACAAAGACAATATAAAGCTGTGCAGAATCTGAGACAGCCTGTTGTATGTTGCTGCATGTGCACCATCCATGAGTAAGAATTTTATCTTCTCGGAAGATAAGGTCAAATTTCTCTGTGGCACACGGTTGCGCCAGCACTTTGCTGCCGTCCCTGTAGCGATCCTTCAGCACCGACGGTCGCTGACATAATGGCACCACATGTTTGCAGAGTCGTCCTGATTGTCTGTCGTCTGCTGCCTGCACTAATTGAAACTGCGGTGTAGAAAGTGGAACTTTCATGCTACGCTTCTGCCTCAAAAAGAAATGGAGGGGGGGGGGGGGGAGCGTTGCCTTCCTACACTCATGCAGCCAGTGTAGGCAAAAATATAGTATTTGCGAGTATGTGTGCATCAGCACTGTCCGTGCAAAAAGGCTCCTGCCTCATTTATTAGTGCTGCATTAGGCAGGCTTACTTTTCATACGCTGTTTGGGCACTTTTTTGTTGCCATCCTCGTGAGCGTCCCTGTTGTCTGCTTTGTTTTAATCCTGGCATTTGTAACGGGCTCGACTGACCTTTTTGATCTTTCTTGCAGAAGAGCCCATGGATGGTGAGCTATTCATCACGAGCAACAGCAACGTGTCGTGGAGGCAAGGGCGCCAGCTCTTAAGACAGTGAGTGTCACCAATCTTATTGGTACCTGTCACTACATTCGTATCTACAAATAAAAACTCCGGATTTGCCACTCTAAATTGCATGACAGCTTTCTGTGGCAAATGAATTTGCTCATATGTCATTTCGGTGAGTGATCTTTTGTCAGTATTATCCAGGTTTCGCATTTGTAGACCAGTAAGTGCTGCTGCCTCTAATTCTGACAATTGTTTATTTATTATTCATGAATATACATCAGTGTTGTATATACACAAGTTCTCTGCAGGGTGGGTACATTGGTTCATGATATCCAATGGAAAAAAAGTACAGTCATGAGGAGTGTTTTACCTCGACTAGCAGGCAGAAAACTATGTAGGTGCGCCTCAAAAAATGAAAAGGAATCCCATGGTAGGGTGTTGTAATTAACAGTGGTGGAACAAGTAATGTCACTGGAGCCAAAGGTTCGACATGTTGTCGAAGTGTCGACTCCAGCGTGTTGCCTCCATCTTCCTGTTCAGTTCTCCAGTGCTGTTAGTAAGCTGCTGAACTATTGAAATAAGCGGGGCTAACCTTCCATTTGTGTCTAGTGTTAACGCCAGTCCAGACTGAGCTTGTGTGCGCTCCGTGCCCTTGGCAGGTACCTGCAGGAGATCGGCTACACGGACACCATCCTGGACGTGCGGTCGGCGCGGGTTCGGACACTGCTAGGGCTGGGACCTGCGGCCAACGCCGGCTCTGGGAATGCGCCCGACGACAAGGCTGCCCACCCGGCCGTCAATGGCGGCAGTGCTGGGGGAACGGCACCCGGGGAGCCCGTCAAGCGTTCCTCGGACACGCAAAGGAGGTGCGCTGGCTTTTGCCTGTTCGTGTTTAAATTTTTTCGTTTTTGAAGGCCTGCCTCTGGCAAAGCACTTGCACAATGAGCTTCGCCTTCAATGATGCTGGGGCTAGAGATTCTCGATAAGTAACTCGAGAAATGCTTACTGTCAGTGCTTGCCACTTGAATGCAAGTGTGAAAAATTTAACTTCTGGTGGACCCATTTCTCATCAACTTAGTATGCGGCTGTAGTTAGCACATTTCAGCGAGGAAGGAAAGAGGTAGACTGTATTTACAAAATTCTCAATTTACACAAACACATAAATATGGTGAATCCACACACGAAAAAAGGTGCTTCTTCATTTGGTCACCAAGATTGGCAGATCTGTTAACATAATTCAACTGTCTTGTTACAATACTGGTTAGCTGGGAAGAGAAAAACCATACTGTCATGGAATGTCCGTCGCTGCAATCGAACCGGTAGTTGTGTGAATTTCAATGTTTCAGTGGAAGTAATGGTTAAATGTTACCACTGCTGTGTATGGAAGGATATTGTCTACAAACAGTTAGAAAATTGTGTGTTTGTTATCTGCCGCAGTAAAATGCGTACTGGGAGTGTAGCGGTGTCACAGTAGTGTTTGGCTGTTAATGCTGCAGTTACTGGAGGTCTGGTGTACTGCAGACCTCGGGACTTTACAGCAGTGTAGCTGTGCTCAATTGTGGAGACATGGGTGCACTGTTGTGAACAGGTGAGGGGTCTGGATTCCTTGGAGGTGATGAGCAGCCTCACATAGGAGAAAAATATGTTGCACTTATCTCGTAATTCACAGAATTACATGTAAGTCAGCTATTGTTAACAGCTATTAAAGTCTACTGTCAGCGAGAAATCGCACATAAATATTGCCAATTTTCTGCAGTACAGAGGGGTTTGTGAACACACAGCTGTGCTAGGCGGCATTGCTGAAAATGCACAGTAGAAATAGTGGTCTTGTATGCAAGTACAGCTTCGCTGATACATTGCTTACTGATGCTTTCTTGCCTATCAATTCTGCTGAAGCCGCCCCTCGTATTACGCGGGTGTGTTTACATATTGCGTTTGCTGGTTACTACTGCCTATTCCTTCTCTAGGACCTGCGAAACTTGATTGGAGGCATGCCTATAAATAGCTGTCCTTTGCCTACTGCGCTTAGTTTCCTTTTTGTGTCTTTTTGCTATGCCCTGGTCTCGTGGAACAGAGTTTTTAATAGTTTTGTGTCCTTATTCTTCCTGTGCAGGGTACCAGGCAAGAAGATGGTCAACGTGGCAGAGAATGCGCTACTTGACACGGAAGCTTCAGTCTTGGCAACGTTTGACTTCCTGGCCACAGAAACCGTGGACATGGAGGACGACGAAGACAATTTTAGGTGAGCTGTCAACAGCACCTGAAGATGGAGGCGGAATCTCCAGTATGCCAAGCTGTGTGACGGAGTATTTCGAAGACTGAAGGAAACTTGCGCTGTTCTTCTTGTGTGATTTGTGTATTGTGTAAGAGGGTTCCTGAGAGCAACTTATGGCTGCAGATACGGCCACAGCAACGCCGTTTTACGAATGCAAGATACGCGAGAGTCCATTGACAGGATTTGCTAGCTGTCCTCAAAGCCCTTGTTTATGGGTTTCGGTGGCAGTTAGCTCGCGATGCCTATTTTATGTACCTTTTTTTTCTCTCGTTCTGTGTGCAATAAAAAAAATTGTTTGCTTATTGCTGAAGACAGTGTTATTGTTTTGAAGCTATCAGGCACAAAGGGCACCTTGTTCCTTCATAATGCTTTGTCAGCTGCCTTAGAAGTCCTTAAAAATACTTGAATTTCCTCCACAATAACTGCTATGAACCCTGTGTGTGCAGACGCATTTTAGTTGCTTATCCAGATGCTTTTTTTTTTTAATGTGAACTGACATGCTACCTAATTTCACCAGCTATTTATTCATTTGTATTTAGAGACAAGGTGGCCAACCTTGTGCTCGCAGTCCTTTTGAAGCTCGAGGTCGTGTGAAAAGAAAGGGGGAGGGAATGGGTGGCATTATCTTGTGCATGGGCACTCTTGTTGCCATTTCTGGCAGATCTGCCATCTTGTCAGTGAAGCAAGATGCGTAGCTGAGTGAACTTGTACATTCCCACTCGTGGGAAGTTGCAAAATGCTTAATAAATGAGGAGGCCATTGCGTGGCTGATAGTCGTATTGAGGTGCTGCATTGTGACTAAAATCATAGGAGCCTCTTGCCTAATTCATAAGTTTCAGGGTGCTGTGGGCCCTATATCAGTCACTTTAATTAGAAGCTTGAAGCTATTCCCAGTGGCAGTGGATGCTAGTTGATATGTAGCATGTGATGTCTATAACCACAGCCATCCCTTTCTCCATGACTGCTGTGCACTGGGGTGTTGTCTGCAATGCGTAGACCATTCGGCTACGAAGGTGCTGACATGGCATGTAAACAGTTATTGCGATGAAGTATTGTTGCCAAGTCTTCGCAGCAACTGTCAAGTGCAACTGCACTCGCTCTAGGCGGGCGCAATACTGGTGCCAGCACAACGCTGATGGGAATGACACTCCAAGAGTCATTGCTAGATAGTGTCAGTGATATGCCAATCTGCCATACTATGCCGACCATTGTACTTGGCATGGGTGATAGGTTGCTAAGCGAAAAATTCACAGGAAACAGGAACCTTGTCTGGATGACAGCATTTGTATCTACTTTTACTCAAAATACATTGAAGCAAACTTCTGAAGCTGAAACATACAAGTTCCTGTGCTTGTCACCTTTTTATGTGTTTGTTTTCATTGCCGTCTCCCTTGTGCGAAGCTTAGGCCTAGTGTGCCCACTTAGTTTGCGTGCATGCAGCTGTCGCTTCTGGGTGCATTTGACAATTCTAGTCGACACGAATGCCTTTTTTTTTTTTTACTTCAGCAGAGGTCACGATTGTCTGAAATAAACTTTCTTCATCCGTGGTTTGAACTTTGGTCAACAGTGTTTTGTTGCAATTGTTAAATTTGGCTATTTACACTAACTGGCACTTATCGGGGTGACATGAGCCACAACAGTTAGATTTGCGGGTATTGCTTAACTGACATGCTATTTTAGCAAAGTGCTGTTTGCGTGTCATGTCAAAAATAACAATAAGCAATAGCTTTTTCCAGTGCAGCTATGGGGAAGCGTTGGCAACCACTACATTAGATAACATGATGAGTGGGTCGTGGTAAATGTCATCAGCAGCTGAAAATGCAGGAGACATGCCAAACCACCAAGGCATTCGCGAGTAAACAAAGAAACTCGTTCTAAAAATGGGTCTGTTCGATTTGCCTGCACCAGTTCACTAGGTGCTGCACCCTGGTATTAGTTTCAGTGGTGCAGCACTGGCGGCCCGTGAACCATTCCATTCGTTTCAAGAGGTGCAGGGTTGGTTCACAATTTTTCTGAACCCTCCCTACTGACGGCGCCGACTCGATTCAAGCGTGCAGGTGTGAATCTGCAGTGCAGCAGACGACGCAGCACACGGGCGTAAGAACTTTTGAAAGCCGACTTACACGCGTCTGCTGTGTCTATGCAATGTGTGGTATGTGTACACACCTCGTAAACCGACCATACCAGGGGTTTGGGACCTCTCAAACTTATGCACATTATGCGGACAAATCTTAAGGACTGCACCACGTCGGCACCTCAGTATTCTTCGTTATGAGTGCCGTGCAGTGCCTGCACCACTGAAGTCGAGCTGCACAATCTCTGAACTTCTCGTGCCCCGCCATGAATGAGTTGACAGCAGTGTAGGCAAATCGAAGGAACTTAATATCTGGACCATGAAATTCATTCGTACTTTGCCAAGTGGTCATTCGATTTGTAAAGAATGCGGTCGCACAAAGATTCAAAGGTGTGAAACTATGGTGTCATGGCCCCTTTAGGGCAATTGTATTGTGTAGATGCAGTATTCATTGCACTTGACTTGAGCATACAGGGTGGCATTTCACCTCTGAAATTGTCCGTGGTTCCTTTCTCAAAAGAAGCAGTGCTTCTGTCAGAAATTAGAATTTCGTGTGGTGCACTGAGCAAGCAGTCTGTGTGATGCATAACTATGTCACGCAGGCATTTTAGAGGCCACTGCACTGATAGTCTGTAGACCCTGTGGCCTGTGGGGCTGCTACATGGGCATTGACAGTGGCCATAAAGTTGGCAGTCTGTTGATTCAATAAAATGGGCAGGCAAAATTTAGACTAAACAGACACTGGCATTCCCAATGTTGGCATGCATCGGCATAACCAGTATGCAGTATAGTGGTATATAAAGGCGAATATCACCTTAGTCTGTGGAACTTGGTAAAAGAACATAATGGTGAACATGTGATGATCATGATGAATGGACAATAATATTTTGTCAATGATGGCTTGATGGAAGTGGTTTGAGAGACAATTTGTGAGGAGCAATCCAGGATTGGCATTACTGCCTGCTATTTCCAGCATGTTTTTATTTCGGTCTGTGTAAGAGCGCGAGTTTCCACTGTTTCCACAGAGACTAGTGCATCTTGTATTCATCACAGGCAACCGGAAATACTTGGAAATATGAGGCTCCTAAAGCTGGCACTGCATTGTGACAAGGGTCTGAAGGCAGTCTGTACTGGACTTACCATTGAAAAAAGCTTTTAATGTAATATATAAAAAATATATGTAGTGAGTTATGGGAGAATAAAGTAAGGTGTTTTGAAAGTAATTTGGGCTGCTGATCCACAGCTTTTGTGTTTTGTTACCACTCCTAGATGTGCCATAGCAATTGGTTCACAATCTTTTTTAAATAAATACTCTGGAACATGCTCAAATTTTCTATTCTGCTATTTAAAAAAAAATGGTTTATCGACACCTGCATAGGCTTTCATTGCTATGCTTATGGGTTCGCAACAAATGCTAAAGAAGCAATCAGCCTGTATTGCAGTGTTCAGTTTTTGATGTAGTCTGTGTAGAGGTGGTGTGTGGGCCACTATAGGCAACTATGGGTGATTGCCTGCAGCAGCGTGCAGTAATGGAAATCCTGATTTCGATGTGTAGACCGCTGTAGTGCTTGGCTTCCAAGATCTCACAATTAGTGTTTTTTTGCTAGAATCAGACTTCCTCTTCTCATTGGAGGGGGGGGGGGGGGTTATAAAACGTTTAGCTGCTAGTAGCTTTTCTGAAATACGAATTAAATTTCTGTCTAAATAACACATTAGCAGGCTTTAAATTCAAATGCTATTTATTGGCTATATGTTGCTGAACATTAGTGAAATTATTAGGATAATTAGTACTCCTCGGGCACCATAACCTCTCCATCGCTATCATTGTTCCTTGAAGACGCTTCGTAATGTACATCGAAGTCCTCTGAAACAGAGGTCATAAAAAGTTCTTGAATTTTTTTCACCGTACAAAAAAATGCGCGGAATTTTTGTGCCTGTCCGTCGTGTCTTATAACGAGAGGTGCAAGCAGCACGGGATAGCTTTGTGATCTGTTGCATAAAAACAAAGTTTTAGTTTGACCGACTTCCAAGTAGATGGCACGGCCAGCAGTGTGAAGGCATTGGTGGCCAGACGACTATATACTTGGGCACAGCACTTTAAGGGTTATAATAAACTTGCTTCCCTTCCAATTTCTTGATGCAAGTGTCATTGTTGTTGGGCCCTGTGTAGTGGTTTTCCTTGTTCCTGTCCTTGTGGGTACGTGCGATTGAGTGGAGCTTTTGACATACGGCACTCGTGATGCATCTGTTGCCCTGCAGTGACGAAATGGAAGATGCAGTGTCTGCAGACGACGAGGCGGAGGAGCGGATGGACAACAGGCGAATAAAATCAAAGGTGTGTAGTGTACATTCTGGCGTAATGCATGAAGCTATCTTGTTGGGAAATCGGGCTATGCTGACCTAAAAGACTGAAGCAGCGATGTGTCGGTACAATGGTGCTGTTGCCGTAATGAGGCCCTATCCAGGTATGTTGTAATCCAGTACACTTGGCTTAAAGTAAATGTTCCGCCACTGGAATGGAAAGGAGTTGAGATGACTGACTGTTCCCCTAAGAAGTTCTTTTGCAACTTGTTTGTGTATCATATTTTTAGGCTTATGGCTATGCTCACACATGCCACCAACTTGCAACGCTATGCTCACAAGGCCTCAGCACAACGAAAATAACATGCCTTAACACGATCCTTGCATGCTGAAGCTTTCCGTATACAAGCAGCAATTCCACAACACAGCCTAGCGAGTGAATTAAGCACATTTTGGAGGAAACGTGGCATATTCCTGGTGCCACCCGGTATTGTTTAACCTGAGGCAGGCGTGGCCTTTGTTTCTCCAAGGCACAACTGCATGTGGCCTGTGTGAGTAGGCATGGTGGCAAGAGTGCAAATCTTCTTGAATTTGTGCATTGTCGTGGACAGGACTCTCTCAATGCATGAAACAGGAGCGTCTCTTTCATCATCGCGTCTGTTGCCTCCAAGCCCAAGTGGCTTGGAGGGGCAGTCACCCAAGGGATAGTCTTAGTGCACTCTGGCAAGAATTCTGGTCATTCTGGCCAATGTGCGAGCCGTGGCCTAGTGGTAGAGCGCCCGCCTCGGCTGCGGGAGGTTGTGGGTTCGATTCCCACTGCTGCCGGACAGCCACTGGTTTAAATGGGCACAAGCGTACCCCGGCTTGGCGTACGGCTTCCCTCAGGGGTGATACGCTTGGGAAAGGTGCCCGCGCCCTGAATTCCCGTTGAAACCCTCATGAGCACAGAAAAATTTCATATGAGGCACAGAATTCATATGAGGCTGGCATGCAATTCAGACTCGGCAGTACTTCTCTCAAGCAAGTAGCTTGCTTTGCCTCAAGGAGGAGTGCAGTGTCCGTCATCTAGTTTTTATTTTTCTTGGTTTATATGTGACAGTTCAAAATGGCTGTATGCCAATGTTTGTGCTCATTGGTCGATCTAGGTGAAAGCTGCATGATGACATGCATTTTCACCGAGATCGAAGCCAGTGGCAAATTGTGGTAAGGATGGAACGGAGAGACAATTGCTACAGTTGGCACCTGCTGTGGATTTGTCATTTTATACTTTTCACGAGAGATGTCCGAGCTTGTTCTGGGAAGGGTGATTGGCGCTAAACCAGCTGCCATCTTTCTTTGCAGGTTCTAGGATCTGGGGACGAGCTAGGGGAAGCCGACACGGAAAACGTGCTAACGGAGTTTGACTTCCTGGGGCCAGACTCTGGCGAAGGCGGTCGGGAAGGCGGCCGCAATCAGGGCGACGGTTCCGAGTGGGGTGAGCTGGCTTGCTGCTCCGCTTTTGCATCGGATCCTCAAACCCTTCCTCGCTTTGAATGAGCTCGTATCATCTCTGCAGTTATGCACATTGCTCTTTTGGACTAGTCAGTAATGCCCACCTTTTTTTTTTGGTTAGCATTGATCATAGGTGGCAGCACCATATAACAGAGTAGCGTGACCTGGTTTCATTGTGCTGAGGCCTTAGCACAGTGTTGCAAGTAGGGTGAGATGTGTGAACTCTGCATGTGAAAAGGCAAAGCTATGTTCTAATGACGTTGAGTGCAGTTTTTCTCTTGAAAGTGAAAAAAAGAAAACTGCAATATTGTAGCAAGCAGCATGGCTAAAGCTCTTCTCATCAGTTAAACGCAGCCAGTATGTGTATAGACTATGCACAGGCAAGAAGTGGTAACTGAAATTGCATTTCTGCTGCTTACGGGTATTTTTTTGCCACCAGGTTTCCAAATTTCAAAGAATGAAGACGCATGATTTGGTTGTGTTTGTCAGCAAATAATTACTTGTACGAGGGTTTAGTTGCCATCGCCCAACAGAGGCAGAACAGCAAGATGTGCCACTAATGTCGAGGTTTGAGGCTTGAGGCAAAGTGCACAAGGCGAAGCTGAAGGTGGGTTTGAGTGTGCTCAAAATTTCAGGATGGGGTTGGGCTCCCTCTCTCTCTGTCTGTCTGTGTGCTATGCATGTGCGCATGCGTGCACATTCATAGACACTGGGTACCTGTTGCTGGAGGATCATGGAGTCAAGATTTAGTTAATTTTGTAATATTTGCTGTATTCTGGTTTCAGTGAGGCAATTTGCATCTGATTATCCTTTGTGAAATAGTGTTTCATGTTCTCCTTTAATGTGAGCAAGCAGAACTAATAAGGGCAAGCTCATAACTGTTCTGAGAACAGAGAAAGAAAAGAGGTGTTGCAAGGGATTTGCATTGTACACTCCACTCACTTGTCCAGACAAATGCAGCAGAAGTGAATTGGGATGGGTATATGCTTTGTGTCTTGTCCGTAAGGTAAAGCAAACCTTGTCCGTAAGTAACGCAAAACGGCTTTGATTGTTGGGGTCATCAGTACCTGCCCTATTTAGCATAGGGGTGAGTTGAAGCTCCCTACAAGTGCGCTATTAGGATGACTTTTGCAATATAATACAAGGCCCAGCCATGCAAAAGCATCTTTATGTGATTGTTCATGGGGATTGCACGTTAGGTAACTGCTGTCTGGTACTGCAGCAGATGGGGCAGTGATGAAAGTGTCAGCATGGAATGTAAGCACAATGCCCGAGAGCAGTTTTCCACAGACTGTAGTCTGACATTGCCGCCCTTCTGCAACAAGCCGGAATGGACCTAAACAATGATTTTAATAGTCTGTGATGCCTATTATAGTTGGAAGGACTGTGCCCTTGTCGGTTTAAGAAAAAATTCCTGCAATATGGATGTGCGAGTACGCAACTTTGGAATGGAAGGAAAGACTGAGAAAACGGGGTGTATATTTAAGGAAATAGGCTGAACAGGACAACAAGATGGGCTTGGGTGTCTCGTACTCTGGTGTTTGCAATAATTTTCCCCGCCTGTGCCCTGCGGGACACGCTCGCTCGCCGTATGTAGTGCCATAAAGAAATAGAAGACAATGTGCACACAGGACGTGGACTTCCTGCGTGTTTCTTGTCTGTTGCCTTGTCATGGCGCTTCACAAATTGCTGCTCTAAACGCCTAGTAGCCCTAAACAAACTTTTCTTAAAGCCAGCCCGTCATTGGGGCTGGTGTGGTGGGGGCGCATGGGCGTTGCGCGTGTGTGTACTCTGTGCTGGCCCTGATGAGTGGGGTGCCTCCAGACGGTTGTGCTGTGGACGAAGAGGAGGAGGAGGAAGATGAGGAAGAGATGGCGCAGCGGTGGGGTGCTGACCCGCAGCTCATTAACCAGCTGGTCGAGGAGTACCGACGAGAGCGCCGAGGGCGCAAGGGTGTCGCTGCCTCTGTCTCGTCGCAGAGTAAGTTCGGGCTTCTCAGCTGTGCGTCGCTGTCGGCGTCGTCGGCTGTCCGTTCCATAACCCCTGTCAAAACCCTCTCTCATCTTTTTTTTTTCCCCCGCTGTGCACTTCCACGTTCTGACGACTCTTTCCCTGTGGCACAGCGTGCTGCAAATTCGATGGTGGTGGCTTTCATTCGTCTGTTGCTGGTTGTGTTGCTCGTCATTGTCGGCAGTCTTAGCAATCTCGTCTGTGGTAATTGCGCTGGCTCCTTACAGTGCTTTCTTCCTTTTCTCTGAGGGATATATTTACATCCTTGTCTGCAACTTGCATGTTGTTCCTTTCCGAGAGATTCTCTAGCTGCCTCTGTGATTGTCCCTGTACACCAGCTGCAGAAACAGCTTTCAGTGGCAGTTTTCAGTTTTTTTTTTTTTTCTTTAAATGTAACAGCTCATCATAAGGTTTGAGTAAGAGAGAAAAAAAAAAAAGTCCTCATCTATGGCTGATACACCCAATTGATGGCTGTTATATCGTCATAGTAGCATGTATTATGATGTGGCTACCATTGGCTTGTGGAGGAAAAATTTGTTAGTGTTGTTTCCATGCTTCCCAGGCAACTGCTTTTGTAGAAGCTGATTTCTGGAATGTCTGCTTTTTCTTGGTGCGACTTTATTGAGCTTAGTGATTTCATCCCACTCAGTTTCCTTTGTGTCATAGGTGACATTGAGGACATGTGCCGTGTCACCATATTTTAGGTATTGTGACAATGTTATATGTCAGAAAGGTGTTGGCACAGCTTCTGTTGGCAAATTCTCAACATCTCAAGGTGTGATGCAAGGCAGTAGAAGTTCTGGAATGTAGAATTTCTTCCAAAATGTATGTCTCGCTTCGTCCCTGTGCATCTTCGTCATTCTTTCATCTTCAACACTGCCGTCTCCCTGGACCTCATCAAAGGAATGTTGCTTTGCATGTGCACACTCTTGCCTCCCTGCTGACTGCCTCGCCTATTGATAACATTCTGTGATGCTTAAACATATGCACTGCGGACCGATGCACTTGCATTTTGCAAAATGATCTCCAAACTATGCCAAGGTAAACAAGCTCTCGTCATGTTCCTGGAATTGTATTTGTTACCCAACTTGTCCTCTGATAAAGCGCGGATTCTCGAGATCAGGTAGTTGCAATTGCTAGAATTGATAGTTGCTCGTGCTCCCAAGATCGGCATTCCCGGTAACGAGTGCGTGCATTCCAAATTGCTTTAGTAACACTTACGATGCACAGTTGCTGAATGCTGATGTTTCCCATTTGGATTGAGAGCTGACACAGAAGCTTGCCTTGGCATTGTTTGCACTTGTCAGGGGTATAGGCATGTTGAGAAAACAGTACAGGAAATAGCAGAAGCAGGAAATGGCTGAAGTGGCAAAAGTAGTGAATAGCAGAAACGTGTAGGGGTGTATGAATATTTGAAACTTTCAAATTACGAATTTTATAGTCGCTATTCGTGAATATGAATAATTTTTGAATGCTTGAAAATGTCAATTGTGCTCAATCAAACATAAAATTAGAGCAATAGTACAACAAATTTCACCCCTGTGGGTGTAGTTAATTAAGGATAGAGCAGCCGACGCCACTCGGGGAGCCATACTTTACCGGCTATAGTACGGCAATTATTCGTACTCTCTGAAGAGTCTCATGTGTGCAAACAAACTGCTTATTTGTTACTAATGCTCCCAATGGGCTTTTAATAAACGATTCATAATGTGCAATGTAATGACAGAAACTTGCTAATGTTTTCACATGAGGGCTAGGATGTAAACATCATTTTATATTAGTTGTGAAAACAACTGTTCATTATTTGAAAGCTATTCGAAAAGTATACGATGTTAAAAATTTCGAAAAGTATACCGACCATTCAGCGTTGCATGAGCGGCTGCTATTGGTAGAAAGTGGCACTTAGAACTTTGAAGAAGGTTGCACTAGCTATCGCTGCATGTTGCGTCGCTGTGCTGCACTCGTTTTTTTCATTGCCCATCACTTGGGCTGTGCTATGCAGATTGTAGTCACCAGTGCCTCTTGATTTTGCACCATCAAAGTTGCTTATGGTTTACAAATAGGGAACACACTTGCACATATGCTTTAGTTGCATGCTGCTGTGTCTAGTGAGACTTTGTCAAAAGAATCGAAGCCACTGGGAGCACGGATGATTGCTTTTGTCATGTTGCAGTCGAAAAACTCTTGGGTCTCGAGGAGCTCTGCGGTGTGAGAATGGGAGTTTGACTGCTTCTCTAGAGATTTCGAGCAGAGCAATTGCAGTGGGAGGCCAACTGCACGTCCAGTAATTGACTACATTCATGCATTTAGTGGCTTTGTTTGTTTTGACAAAAGCTGCATTGTAATTGCTAATGGGATTGGGTGTGGCTTGTCGATTGCACTGGGGTGTAGGTCACTTGTGGTTTTGGAGACCCTCCCCTGTGCCCGCCATGCCTGCCGAATAGCATTTGCATTCTGCCAGCCGCAAGGAGTGTTTGCCAGCATGTTGGACTTTGACGAGTGTACCAAGATGGTCCCACTTGGCACGTGCCACGAGATTGCTGCACATTTCTCGGCATTGCATTATCGGTGTAGAACATTTAGTTAGTCTGAAAAGGGGCTCATGTCTGCCCTTTTTTTTTGTTAGTTTAAAGCGAAAAACGTTCTGCCGCAAGAGACATGCAATTGAGAGGGAAGGCGCTTGACCATTTGTCCTTCTCCACTATAAGCATGGAGAGGGCAGGTTCGAGTGCCACACAAGCTGCCAGGCTTTCCTAGCTGGCAAGGCGGACGTTAAAAGAACCCCAGGCGGTCAAAATTAATCTGGAGCCCTCCACTACGGCGTGCCTCGTAATCAGAACTGGTTTCGGCGCGTAAAACCCCAGAAAGAAGGACTGCCCATCTCAGCTGTTTGCTCTCTTGTGGCAGAACCTGCATGCTCTCTTCACCAGGTGCAAGTGTGTGTGATGGCCAGGGCAGTTGATTGTTTAGAGTGCACTGCATGGTATATTTGAATGCTTCTCTTTTCTTTTGGTATGCCCATTTTCTTTTCGCTCGCGATAGTTTTGCGAGAGAGAGAGAGCATGCATGACCTTGTGCTTCTTGCATGTTTTTCTCTCTCCCACCCTCCTCCTCGCACTCCTTTCCCTGGTTGCCACTGCCACCCTAGGACCCAAGCGGTCTGCCTTGCAAGCGATGCTGGCTTCGCTGTCAACGCCTGGCTCTGCCGCCGCCATGGCCGCCGCTTCTGCCGAGGAGGGCGGGCCGGGGGGCAACCCTGCCTTTTCCTTCGCGACCAGCTCGCCACCTCGCATCCCGGCCTTTTCGTCCCCCTCGGCCCCGCCCCCTGCGGTCCCGTCGTCCTCGTCCCCATCCCCGACGTCGGCCTCGCAGAACCCTTCCACCTCCCCTTCGTCCGCGACCTTTGGTATGGCGTCGTCGGGTGATGTTGTCCTCAACGGCCAGTTGGGTCGGCAGCCCATCGCTTCGCGCCTTGCCAGTTACACCGCCTTTTTGGAAGAGGCTGACGATGTGGGTAGGTCTGTCTGGTTTGTGACGGCTGCCCGTGGTGGGGGTGGCTAATGGCAGCATGTTGGTGGGCTTTGAATTTTTCCTTCCATTGGGAAGAAACATGGCACAAGGAAGGCATAGGGTCAGGTGCCATTTTTTAAAGCAGCATATTTGCAGCTAGCGCCACATAACTTGCAGAGAGCTACAAGCATCACAACCTCGTCAACAACAACAAATATTTTAAACAACTTTGACACACATTAGGATGCCGCCATATCCTTCACATTGTGCTGTGTTGGAAGCTCTGGTTGAAGAGTTTCCTTGCAAGTTTTCTTGCATAAAAAAAATGGGATATGTGTGCGTTAAATGGGGCACTCTGGCGATGTCACAAGCAGTGCAAGGTTTCAGGCCCTTTGTTTGCTTCGGTGTTTGAAACAAACAGAAGGTTTCTTTATCGAAAGCACATCGTGCTTCTAGTGTGCTTGGTTTCTTTGATGGAGAACTCTGATCTTAAACATGTGTCTAGGTTTTCAGAACATGCAGTATCGGCCTACTGATAAATGGAACACATGAGCAAATGACTCCAGCGGCAGTTTCTGGAGGAAGCAGTGTTAAATGCATTGCACGGGCATGCCTGCATTCGTAAGCGGGTTTAACAGCTGAACTGCAGAAGGAAGGCGGGGCAAAGGATACTGCTGATCCTCGTCTTCCTTCTCGCCTTCATCCGCAGTTCAGCTGGTTGAGCTCACTTGGAAATTGCGAACCAACTAGCCCGTTGAATACCATGCTGCGGTCTGTCAGAGCCAAATGTATGCAGACTAGTCAGAGTAGAATCCACTTGTTCTTACTTACGCGTCTGTGTCCGCTCTGCAGTAAACTGCACTGTCAAGATGGCCCTGTTATTATCCTGAAAAGCCGACTGCAACAAAAATTTTGGGCCACGTGACGTACCGGACCTTCATGTATGCTAACCATCAGTAACTGTGCATTAGTTGCACAGTTACTAGTTCTGCAGCTTAGCAAAGCTTGCTTCGGTGTTATATATATTACTACTCATTTATGAGCAATTTAGCCAAAGGGCAATTTCGTTGCAGTGTGCCTTGAAGGCGCTTCTGCTCTCTCGCAATGCAGGGCCTCGGAGGCCACTAATGGGGACCCCAGGTGTGGACGAGGACAACATTGATGCAGCATTGGGCCTGGGTGAGCTGGCAGGCCTTACAGTCAACAACGAGGCCGAGTCCAGCTACGATGTGAGTGCAACAACCAGTGTTCTCTCTTTTTTTTTTTCCCCATGAGGAACATCTCGGCTGAATAATCAAATTGAGTCGCTTGGAAATCTGTAAGGTGGTGGAGGAAGACTTGCAAAAAGAAGTTGGCATCCACTTATTGGTACCACCATGCTAAAGCGCAGCCCATATCCCCTTTTGTGACCGAATTAAGGTGGACTGTCGATAATAGTGTAGTAGGTCCACTATTTAAAATCTTGTATGCCTGGCCAAAAGGAAATTCTGGTTGGGGGCACCCGAAAGTGGCTGCGTTGTCAGGCAATTTTAAATTTTAAAGCCTGTTCACGTTATTTAGGTTGCTATACCTACAGCTGAAGTTCACCAGTGGCTCAAATGAGGGAATAAATAAATAAATAAATAAATTCACATGCTGATGTCATGCTGCAGAAGCATACAATAAGTACATGATCCTTACCACGTCGGTTATGTTTCGCCATTTTGGGGCTGAAAAATTTAGCATGCAAATGTTTTGAGCAGGGTTAACACTTTTGCTTGGATGAAAGTAAAAACAGGATGACCTGCATGAATTGCAGCATTAGTGCACCCAAAATTTCTCTCTGGGAAGGTTGTGATATTTTGGCGAGAAGTCATGATGGGTTTTAACGGGAGGGGAGGGAGTTAACACCCCCCCCCCCCCCCTTGCTCTTTGTCGGTGCACCACTAATTACAGGGTAGTAGAGAAAAGGAACAAGAGGAAAAAAAATGTGCAGATTGTGATTTTGCATCCCTGTGCTAAAATTCTGTGTCCCAGAAATATTGGGCATTGGGGAGTTTCACTTTGTCACAGTTCTAGGCCAGAACGTCTTGTGCCGAAACCAAGTTTTTGTGTTCAACTTCAATTTTTCACATCTCCGTAAGTAGTTTGAACTTAATGCAGTGCAATGTAAGGTATTTTTTTACATTTCGTCTTGTGGGTTGCTATTGGGGAACATTATATTATTAGTTTCTGCATTTGTTGGTGTAATTTCATGGCACCTGCTAATTACGCTTTTGGCCTCACTGTGAATCATTACAAGTCCTCTAGCTCATGTTCTAGCTTTGGTGGCATGGAAGTACGCCATCTGATTGGATGAAGGAATCCATCCAGTGTCCGCAAGTTAACAACTTTCTTTATTTGCAGATTTCAGCCACAAAGGAGTCCTTCAGGAAAACAGTGGAATGCGAAGTACACTCTCAGGAGGTCAGTTTATTATTATTATTATTATTATTTTTTTGCTTTTGCTGATCATTGCGTGCGTTGGCCCTAATACCTCCACTGCCTCTCTCCTCATTCCTTTTATGTATATTTAAAGAACTACAGCAACATTTCAGCAGTGCGGAGTAAGCTCCATCGGGGGCCAAGCATCTGTCACTCTTAACTTTGAAAACTTTCCTCTTCAGACTTCGGATTTCTTTAAATCTTGACTGAGAGGCCATTTAAAAAAGAAAGGAAGAATTCAGATGTAAGAAAGGCAGTGTGCATTCATGAAATTAACATTACACTGTGCGCTTCATAATGAAATTTCTATTATTCAGAGTTGTAACTTGATACTGCTTGAAGAGTTTTATGTTGTGGGAGAGTTACGCATGAACAGAGGAATTGATGGTTGGGCGATTCTTTCACTTCATTACTAATGGTGCAAAAAGAATGGGATGAACATAAAAGTAATGCTAGGCAATATATCTGTTCATTCCATTTTCATCGCACTATTTACGGCGAATTGCACAGCAACATTCTGCTGTGAAGTTGCAGTTCAGGCTGATCCAGATCAAGGCAAGGAACCAAGCCCTACAGACCTGTAACTGGCCTACAGACCTGATTCTGGTTTCACCTGTGTCTGTGAAACTGGCTTTGTCACTTTAAGTGAGAGGAAAAGGATTGGAAGAACTTAAGTAAATGTTTTTTTTTTATATATAAACAAACGTCATGAACATTTCTGTTTGTCTGTGGGGCAGATCATTCTTACTGCAATTGCAAAGCAGAGTGTCTGTCGATGGTGTTCCTACATTATGAACTCTCCTATTACTGTATTTATTCGAATGTAAGGCGAGGTTTTGTCCCAGAAGCTTCAGTCGCCCTCCCCCTTAGATGCGACTTTTGCCTTTAAGTGTGGCTTCACGGTAGTGCGAATTTCGCCTTACCGTGTGGCTTTACGGCAGCGCGCGCCATGGTGCCGTGAAGCCACACTGTAAGGAAAAATGCGTGCTGCCATGAAGCCACACCCAAAGGCAAAAGTCGCATATAACTTGCACTTAGCATGTTGAAGCTCCCTTTCCCCCTCCCCTTTCTATTTCATGGTTGCCATTTTTCATTTTGGCTATGTTAGTAATTCAGTATTTCAGGTGATCCCCGCCGAATCTTGATAATCCGTCGGCTACTCTGTCATAATCAGGTTTAGTTTCTTGGGTCTGCCCAATTGCACCCTCACTTTATAATAATGACCACCTTATAATCGAATAAATACGGTAGTTTTTAATAAACAGTTAACATCTTCCGTAATAAAGCAATTTTCAGTATTTCTTTGTATGTTTTGGCCATAGTATTTTGTAACTGTTAAGGTTTGTAGCTGTGGTGTGGTAAGCCTCGTTGCTGGTTTCTGTGACGTGATCTGTAAATGACAAAGGTGACAAGAGAGAAACAGTAATGGATGCTTGATTGGCCATGTGACGTGTTTTGTCGTTTTGTTCTGTGTTGACCAGTGTTGGCATCCGAGCGGTCCTCCTGTAAGCAAAATTCCATTCCTCATTGTGCTCTGGTGAGAGCTGCAAGTCGTTGTCTGACGGTTTCTCGCTGTATCTTCTTTTTTTCCCTTTCACGGCTCTGCAATGTCCCGTCTTCTGCTGCAGCCACTTTGACGGTGTGCGCGCGTTGGCGTTCCATCCTGTCGAATCGGTGCTCATCACAGCTTCAGAGGACCACACGTTAAAACTTTGGAACCTGCAGAAGACAGTGCCTGCCAAAAAGTGAGTAGCCCTGCGGTGGTGCATTCCACTGCTTATTGTTGGTAACTTTTTTATTAAGTTTATAACGAGCTGTTTAGGGCCAGGTAGTGGCGAAAAGTGACTGAGTTATGATGGTGATCATGAAGTATAGTGTTCGATGAAAGCTCATCTGATAGGGAATGATCATGGCTCAGTTGTGCAAATAATGCGGGCAATGACTATAAAAATAAAGGATTAAAAAACATTTAGACTTCCCTATGGGAGCCTTGTTTACGATTGTCTTGTTTTTCTTTTAAGGTCATTTAGTGTTTTTTTATGCAGCTGTTCCGTGATGATGATGATGACTTGCTGGAATTTTCATTTTCTTAGCTGTATCTAGATATGCGTTTTCCTTAATACTAAAAAAAAAAAAAAATTAGCTTCAAACTAGTACCTCTTGCAGTGTTGAGTCAATGGTTGAAATGTGAAAAGGGGAAAGCAACCCTAAATTTTCTGAAATTGCATCAGATGTCAGTATTGTGCTTTTTGTCTAGAAAAAAAAAAAAAGCTTTGATGAATCCAGAAGCTCCTCAGCATGCCTTCAGAAGTAACGACAAATGGACGCGCATATATCCCCCATCCCTCGCGTAATTTTACCAAGAGGTCGCGCAAATCTCGTTAAGCTCGCTTGGTATTTCCCAGCTGTGTATGGGTTTCAAGCTTTTATCAGTTCACTATAACGGTTGTGCATGTGCAACTGTAGTGAACGTTCCGTGTGCATTTTAAGTGCACGTGCATTTTGATTGAGCTTCTTCTACGGTGGCGTTTTCAGCCTGCTCTGTCGTGTCTGTCATATCAGCAATGGCTGTTTGCCATTGCTGGCAAACAGCGCGTAAGCATTTTGGCAGTGATGCAAGTGCATCTCTTGCCCTTGTTTCCTCTATCCCCAGAGATTGTTTGGGTCGACCTCCGAAAGCAGGAACACAACCTGGTCTTTTTCTTTGCAGGACGGCAGCCCTAGACGTGGAACCAGTCTACACATTCCGGGCGCATTCGTGAGTGGACAGTTTCTTTCTTCTTTTTCGTGATTCTTCAGGATACAGGACAGACAACTTAGTCGTAAAAACCTAGTCCCGAAATGAACATGCGTGTTTCTCGTTCAATGCAGTTCGTTTTCTTTCCTGGCTTGCCAAGACTCGCCTTCTGATGAAACTGATATGTCTGTTGTTTGAGAAGTGTAATTCACCAGCACAGCTTAATATTCTTCTAAACTGTGAAACTATGCGCACAGGAGCCAGTTTGCAACATTGACCCTCCCCCCCTCCCCTTTCCCTCCTTTCCTCTTGGAGTCCCTTAACTTGCCTTGCCTGTCCGTGCAGGGGCCCTGTGCTGTGCCTGGCGATGGGTGCGACAGGAGAGCAGTGCTTCAGTGGCGGCCTGGACCACACTATCCGTTGCTGGAATGTGCCCAGCTCGACCATCGACCCCTACGATTCCTTTGGTAGGTTCTCGGTTCCCTTTCTGCCCTTTTGATTTGCCATTTTTGGCCTCCTTGCTCTTTTTTGTTTCGCTTTATTTCTCCACGAGACGCAAGGAGAGGATCAAGTACCGTCTTTATCGAATCTAAGCAAAACGCATCATTATGAAACTTCAGGGTTGGCTTAGATTTGAAGGTTTTGTTAGGAGCCGGTAAAATGGAAAAAATGGCACTTCGCTAGCGCCACTGCAAAAAGACATCATTGCAGCAATGGAAATCCACTGAGGCACAGGCGAAAGGACGTCATTTTGACGGCTTTGAGTGCTGGCTGTGCGGGCGTGCAGGCAGGTTGTCTTTTTTTTCTTTTTTTCAATGTTCGTGAATGGCCAGACGTCAGCATTGTGGCAACGAGCAAGTGGTTCCTCTACAATGCTGCATTCAAGCGAAAAGCTGTGATGGTGGCAGAGCAGCAGTCTAACCTCCAAGCCGATGGAGACTTTGGCGCGGACAAGAGCAGTGTTGGACGCTAACGAAAGCAGCACGTCCAGCTTCCCAGAACACCGATTAGACGTGCATTTAGAAAGTGCTGCATTTCGAGTGCACTTGACGGCACTGAAGATTGTGCACTGTAGGAAGAAGACAGTGACAAAGAGCACAGCGACCACGGTGAAAACGATGAGCCTACCGACGAACAGCGAGTGAGCTGGTACAATTTCGTGGTTTGCGCCGGATACTGGTAGTGAAAGCTATTTTTCCTTTTGTGGCTGTTTACCATTTATCTCAGTCGGCTTGCAGTTGAGGACAGTTTTTTTTTTTTTTTTTTAGTTTTCTGACCTTTGAATTTTCAGAAGTTTGCTTAGAATCGAGGGCGGCTTAGATTCGTATAAATACAGTACATGCTTCTTTCTCTTGCAAGAGAATACAGAGACAAAATGAAAACGAAAGTGTTTGTTTTTAAAGCAATTGTTTGTTTTTAATGCCAGTTCTAGCAATGCATTCAGAATAGAAATAGAGCTGTGTTGTAGAATATTCCTTTGTTTCGTTGCAGTGTTTTGTGTCTGTACGCGCATGTTTGTGTGTTTTCTGCTCTCCACGTAGAAAAGAAGTGCGTGTGCAGTAACCTCCAGCGGTGAGCTTGTAAAATGTTTTTATTTTGCAAACTCGCTCCTTGCATTTGTTAGAAGACACTGCTCATCTTTGACCTTTTCTCTTCATCTTTCAGTGCATTGGTCATAATTGTGAATCTTTTCAAAAGTCTTGCAAAGAGCACCAAGAACCTCTGCATTCAGTCAGGAGTCATTGAATGCTTGCCACTTTTCAAGCTTTCGAAAATGGGCAGGCTATCTTTTAGCATGACCAGGGCAGGTTTAAATGGACTACAGATTGGCCCAGAGACTGTGGTAGCATTTACTGTCCGCAGCATTGTGTCAGTTGCAGGATTAGCTCATTGGCCATGAGGGCTGGATCATTTCTGCCCGTGCTGGTATTTATAGGCACAAACAAGGACTTTCAACTTGTGAAGTTACAAGCTACAAGTGCCTGGCATTTTCATCTAGCCGGTATTGAATTAGATGTGCACATCATTCAGTTGGGTGCAAATATTTTGACAGATTCATGCCGATATTATTAGTGTAATGTGCTGCCGGAGCCTTTCAGTAGCCACATGAGAAAGATGGCAAATACGTTTACTTGATTGGCCTTGTTGAGAATGCCCTCGTAGTGCTTTTAAAAAAGTATTCTTTGAGTTCATCTGCACTTTGGCGGCAACTCAGTGAGCTGCTATGGAGGGCTTTTGTTTTTGTAAACACTAAATGTGGCGTTGAACAGGGTCAAGTCGAGATTTTTAACCCGTTTGTTGTGACAAAGAGCTGAGCTTGTGTGCTTATCACAAATTGTTGAGTCCTAAATGTAGAAGTCATGGCGAGTTTGACCTGGAAAGGATGCTGGCTGTGGTTGTATGTATGTATCACAGTAGACGCGTTAATTTGACTTGGGTGATTCATTGTTTTGGTTAATTCAATCCTGACTGAAGGTCCCGGTTGGTGCCCATGCATTTCTATGGGTAGAAACGTTTATTAGTTCGGTCTTAAATTGGCTTTCACCGGATAATTTTAACTTGACCAGTTCACACTCGCGCACCTGACCCATATGGTGACCCCACTGACGACACCTTACATCTATTTTCGGCTCGCCCTAGGAAGATTTTCAAGCATTTACGGTAGCTCACAATGTCTGATTACGGTATTTACCAGATTCTAACTGGCACCTTTTGCTTTCCAAGGAAATTGCGCTGAAAAATCTGCCTGTCCAATCCAAATTATTATCCAAAAAATTTCCAAAAAAATTGGATACAGAACCATAACTGCCTTTGCAGCATCCGTGCACTTTACCGCATAACATGGCTGTATTGCGACAAAGCTGATTTTGAAAAAACAGCCACCATTCCACATAACTGGGTGCACATTATACTTCTACTTTGGTAAGCAGCGTGAAGTCATTTGTACGTTACTTTTCTCCTTTAGACACATAGAAAGTTGGTGCGTGTTTGGTTCGGAGGTGTGTCAATCTCGAGCAAATACTGCCAAATGAATCGGGTATGTTATGGCATTCTTTTTTTGCACCTTGTTTAATTCGGCCCACTGGATAATTTGATCGAAATAACGGAGGTCGACTTTATAAACCTTTTTTTTTTTTTCTTCAGAGAGCAGCTTAACATTCCACACTAGGTGTAAGAGGATGAGGGTAAGCAGACAATATATATTCTCCCTAGACCCGAACACAACTAGGGGACATAATCGCTCTTAGTCGCTTTTTTTGTTTACTGTTATGTTGTGAACTTGAAAAAACTTCTTAAATTTACAATACCACGGTTAGATGCCAAATGCTGCATCTCCAGGTTTCCACTATCTCCATCATCTCGTCATCTTTGCTATGGTAAAAACTGCATTTCATTGCTTAAATGCCGAGATGAAAATGGAACTACGTGTTGTACATTGCCATGTTGCTGCTGTCGGTATTTTTATGCAATCCCAGTGATTTCGAAACACCTCAAGCTTGCTTACGGCTGTCTGGGACAACACAGAGGTATAGATCAATTTAGTGTCAAATTTCTCGAAAACAGACCACATTAATATTAATAAACCACTCCTTTATGGTTACACATGCACCGTTCTTCATAACCAGAATGAATATTTTGCGTAATCACTTCCGAGTGAATTTCTAAAAATGTATTAAAATGTATGTATGCATGTAAAAATGTGCCATGTATTATACAAGGGGTCTTAGTAGTGGTTAGTTATGGTTACGAGGAGGAGGGAATGCATGTGCATGTATATCACAGTGGCCCTATGAAGGCTACGCAAAAAGTTGGCATGCAGAAAGTTGAAGAAGGCTCTTGTCTGCCTTGCGGTTGTAGTGTTATGCCGTGCCTATATCGGCACAGGGTGCCCATATCGCATCCCCCATTAAACAAAGGCGGCCCTCATTCGCGAGCTTGCTTTGCACTTTTTGTGCTTTGAAGGTCGACCAGCCCAGGTCTCTTTATATGGCTTCAACCACGACATGGCTGTGGCATCCTAGGGCTAGCCCTCTCACTTCACAGACAGAGCCCTCTGCATTGCTGGCTTGCTTGCATTCACGGTTGCTCGAGTCATGGCAGTCTTTGCGCATTAGTGTTGGGGTTGCTGCATGGAAACTTTTCGTGTTTCTCGACAACCTTTTTTTACGTTGCAACCAAAAGTAACCTGCACACTTTGTCAGCTACTACATCATTTATAAGCCATACAGTGGACACTGCCTATACAATGTCTGTCATGTTTTGGCAGCAGTCACTGAGCTGCTTGTTGAGAAGACTTCTTCCCTTTTCCCTCTGTTGTGCAGAGCCGGGTGTCTTGTCGGGGACCCTGTGGGGACACACGGACGCAGTGTGGGGACTGTCAATGCATGCGACCAAGCTGCAGCTCCTGTCGTGTTCGGGTGATGGCACAGTACGGCTCTGGTCCCCACACAGCAAGGTGCCCCTGCTTCACACCTACACCGCCCCAGACCCAGGTAAACTGGTGCTACTGCTACTTTTATTGCGATAGCAATTATATGGACACTCAAAGCGGATTTCTGCCGTTGGCGTCACCATTGCCATGAGGTTCCGTATGGCGTCAACGGCGATGAAATGATCGCCACAAGCCGTGTGCTGTATGTGCGAGTGAAAGCGCGCGAGGGACACGCGCTTTCACGGGGAGCAAACGCACAGCGGAGAACAAACGCGTGTTTTGTGCCGTGCTTCCTGAAGGGCGGCAGAATTAAGCGTCTCTTTCTTCCTTTACAATCACCATATATATAGAGCAAACGCGACTTCTTCCGCAACGTGAAAGGTCGTGGGGGGACGGGAGGGAGGGAGGGGAGGCGACGTTTAGCTGCGGCAATAAATGCGTATTTATATAAAAATGTTGCGAGGCGAGAAGGTGGTAAAGACTTCTGACGCTGCTCGACTAGTGTCCCGTTCTGATCTCGTCGAAAACCTCCGAGCTGTCTCCAGAGGCACCGGCAACAGTCACCAACGCCTCGCGCGCTTTGAGCGAACGCGTGCAAAACGCCGACGGTGTCGACAACAGTTCTGCGCGTTGCTGGTGCTGCTGCATGTCTGAGTTTATGCAGCTGATAAAACTACTATCCTTACTCCTTAACTGACTGAATCAGTTTTATGATTTTGCAATTTTTAGGAAACCCTACGTTTCAGCGTCTGCAATGCCTATTCTACCTTGTTCCAAAACAATTTAGCTGAAAACATAAGTGCCCCCAAATCACAATTTTATGATCGTGAGAAAGACACTCAATTGTGGAAAAGCACTGAAGTTCAAAGAGCCAATATCTAATTTTCCCCTGTTCGTAACCAGACGCGTATTGAAAGAAAACCACAACCCTTATCTGTCCTACGGTAAAAAAAAAAAAAAAAAAAAAAGTTTCGGGCAAAGCATCGCTTGCGATAGCAAACTAGTGGACAGCTATACGAAGTAAGGATAGTAGTTTTATCAGCCGTATAAACTCGTAAATATGGGCATATGAACTAAATTAACAAGCATGGTGTCACGCGCGCACAAGCAAACGTGAACGCATCTCACTCGATGACCGCGGAAACTCGCTGTCAAAACGCTGTAGTGAGTAAGCGCGACAGCAGCAGCAGCGAGCGAATTGACCTTCGTCCCGCCGCTCGCATCAGCGCGAACTAAGTCGCAAAAACACAGCACAGGGAGGAAGGACTCTGTCCCCCCCCCCCCGCAGATGGCTTTCAATATAGAGCCGCCCAGGATGGAGCGCGCGGTGTAGTACGTAGCCTCCCCCCTCCCTACCCTCCCACTGGAGCCTTGCTGCCCGGCGGGTGCGCTCGGTCGCTTGGGCGGGCCGGAGTAACCCCCCCTCCCCCCCCCCCCCCCCTTGAATCGTGGACTACAGTGCAAACATCTTGGGAGTGCCGCTCTTCGGGGGTGGCAGATGACGCACAGGCGCCTGTTCCCATGCCTCTTCGTAGCCATGATTTCGTGCATTGTCGACCTTCCGAGACTAGGTGTGTCTGTCACGATTAGGGGAGAAATTGCACGCGAAAATTTTAGAAAAGCGAACGACAGAAAATTTTCCCTGCAAATTATTTTGTGTGGAGCTGGCATTGGTCTTGGCGGCATGTCCCTGTCCGCCAAGGGCGGTGACTGTTTATTGGTGCGGATGCAGTTTTTCGCACCTGAAAATAATGCTTTGACGTAATTAGTTGTGAGAGATGATTGCAAACCTTCACTCAACCAGTACTACATTATTTAAGCTGCCTGGCGAGGCGTTTTGCCCACGAGTCAAAGCATATACGAGAGATCATGTTCGCCCGTGCTGATGCTACACTGTAAAACTGAATGGGAAGCTTTCCTTGGCTTAATTTTACCAAGCACACCAACACATGTGTGGTCGGCCTGCATGTGCCGATGTGTCTCCTAACTATCCATGCTATGAGGTGGCACTAGTGCAGGAACACTCGCGCCACCTCAGGTCATAGCTTTAACTACAATCGCATGTGCGTCATGCATGTAAGCTATATGCCAGAAGACACGATAGTAGTGTGGGAAAGACTAAATTTCGGAGAATGCAAGAGTCAAGTGCCCCTGCAAGTTACTGAACATTATGTGCGTGATTTGGGAACCGGCATCGTCATTTAGTATAAGACGGTTTTTCAATCCTTTGTGCAGCCGATGGCATCCCAACGTCGGTGGACTTCGTGCGGTCCGACTCCAGCCAGATGGCAGTGGCGTACACGACATCACGCTCTGTCATCATGGATCTGGAGACGGGCAAGCAGGTGGTGCGGCTCGAAAGTGACCAGAATCCAGGTGAGAGGGCTAGAAGCCAGAGCAAACTGTGACACCCTTTGACTACTTTTTTGTTTGCCACGTTATATAGAAAATGCAAGGCAGGTGGCCTGCGTGTGGTAGCTTTACAGCTTAGCAGTGGAGGAGAGCACCGACACTGGTTATGTGCAGCGCGGATGATATATAAAAGAAAAGAAGCCAGCAGTATGCAGTTATGTGGTCCTTCTCCATCTTTAGAGCAACTATTGCAAGTTACATACTGTATGCATAAGGTACCACATTTACTCGATTGTACGTGAGCTTTTTTCATTATTTTCGTTGCTTGAACTCGACCCTCTCGCGTTACATTCGAATAACGGCAAAATTGACGATATTAAAACTAATATTCTAAATTTCGCGGTTTGTAACGTTATGTTGGCAACCTGTACTTTGTCTCGATTCGATTCATAGACAAGTCGACCGAAGTCCAAACCTTTTTTTTTTTTTTTTTTTTTGTCGGCATCAATGCCATTTTAGCTGTGGTTGTGACTGGTGCATTGCCCTGCGGCCTTTCATGCTTCGACTACGTTAATTCGCAGCGTTGTGGTAGCGCAGAGGGTTCGGTATGACAGCGACAAGTAATTTTGATGGCCAAGGAGCTGGGAAATTTCACCGTGGCTCGGTGGCTCAATGTCAATGAGTCGACGATTCGTTGATGGTGGCACCAATGGGAGGCCGTTTGTAAATGCGGGGCAAGTTGGAAGGGCCTCTTAGTGGCCTGGTACTGTCCCCAAATGAAATGGTTGTGCGGACATTTAAGAAAAGAACTTGATCTCAAACAAGCTTGATGGCACGGATGACTTGATTCTGGGGCAATAACTTTCGCAAATAGTTTTGCTTTTGCGAGATTTGGCTCATTTCGGCTCTGAAACCCTCGAAATATATGGCCGACAGTGCTCTTGGCACTGATAACGAGCTTGGCACAGCACCTGAAGCACTGTGCCCAAGGAAAGCTCCGACCAGCCGGTAGCTACCGCGCGCATGCATGCCAAGTTTGTCTGTGTTCGCATGTGGGTAGAAAGCTCTGAACTGCGTGAATCTGCATGCGTGAACTTTTGGCTTGCGTATTTGATACGATCGGTGTGCCTTCCAGTGGCTAATCAGCTCGATCTTCACACATGCTTTTGTGTTTTTCGACACGAACTGCTTTTTTTGTTCCCACTGTTCGTGTAGCATTAATCGTTTTGAACGGTCGTTCGGTCGATAAAGACTGTGCGCCATGGGAACGCTGCGCGCGTCATGGCACTTACCACAGCCGAGTCATTCACCGAAGATACCAATTCGATTCGCGAATCATATTAGTCGAACTTTTGCTATTCGATTAGAAATCGAATATTTCAATATTCGCACATCCCTAATTTCAATTAAAAGGACAGTGAATTTGCTTTATGCTTGCCTTGACCTATTGTCTATTGGCTTCGTGTGGTTGTAAATAACAAAAAAATAGGGTGCTTCGATTCCCCTTATTCTTCTTGCTCAAGCTCTATGTGGAGTTATGTGGCGAGACCACACCTCGTTTCAGATAGCACAAGCAAGCTCGCAGTCTGTTTTGTCTGTTAGTCTTGGTGCCATTGAGGAATCTTCCAGCTCAACATCCTTTCCTCCTCTCTGCCTGTTCTGTGTCTCCCAGATGCGAGTGCCCTCAGCAAACAGATCAACTGTGTGGTGAGCCATCCGACCCTGCCCATGACGGTGACGGCACACGAGGATCGCCACATTCGCTTCTTTGACAACAACACTGGTACGTGTGTTGCTGAAATGCAGCAGACCAGCAGAGGTTTGATAGTTACTAAGGTGTTTTCCAGAGTTTTTTCAAGTTTTCTGGTTTGCTACGGTGAATACAAGCGAACTTAAAGCAAGCTGCGCTCATGTTCTTGACACCTGGGATAATCTGCGAAGTGGCATTTGGATTCAAAAGCTGTCTGTGCGCTTTCCTGCTTTACGAAATTGACGTTTTTGCATAGTTTTGACACGTTCAGCTGACCTCTTCAGATCATGTAAAGATGAGGAAAGCACTGTCGCAGTCAGTGGCAAGTGCGTCTCCTGTAAAGCTGTAGTCATTGCAGTTAGAGTTTAAGCCATGTGTCCTCGTTTGCCAAATGCTGTTTGTACATTCGCCTGTGTTGCAACTTTGTCAGCTGGTTACACTGATTTGAATGCAGGCAAGATGGTGCACTCGATGGTGGCCCACTTGGATGCAGTGACGAGCCTGGCCATCGACCCCAACGGCCTCTACCTTCTCTCTGGAAGTGAGTAGTGCTGCTTTTTGGGTGCTCTGACGTAATCTTTAAAGCCAATAGATATTTTTGGCTCTTTCGTATGCTTTCATGGTTGGTAGTCAGAGGTACAAAATTCAATGCCGATGCAAATGGTGCTTGCTCTCATGCAACGGAGTTACAGGGCATTTTTGTCACTGAAACGTCAACTACTGTATAGACTCGTGTGAGGGCTGCACCCGTACCTCCAACTTGGCAGCCCAAAATTTGTTTTAAAAATTTCCAATGGAGAAGCAATCATGTTCGATGCCGCGATACTACGTACTTCCGCATGCCACCGTACCACCGTACTGTTGAGCCGTGCAAGCTGTCCACCTATACTACCACTACTGATGAGCTGGTTAACGTGTCTGTTCTCTACAGAATTATGCAATGAAACAACGTTAGCTAAATATCCTCGCTACAACTATGCCTTCAAATTCACAACTCCTTTCATAAAGCAAATAGCTTTCTAGAAGCATTTTCCACTCTATTTTCCAGAGCATATTCTGTGTTAACAGATGTACTACTCTTGACACATCTTTTGACATTGTCCTGTCCTGCCTTGTTTCTCCGCGTCTGATACTCTACCATCATGATTTCAAAGTGCTTGAGTGCTTCGCACATAGGATACTGAATTATTTTACGGCCGCAATTTCAGAGACTGCGTGACGGAAGGCATAAAGTAATTTTATACCTCCTATTACTTTTGTACTTTTTTGTTGTTGTTGCGATGTGTTGTCGTCTTTTAGCGTAGTCTATTCTATTGTGACTCATTCAAGTCCTCACAGTCTAAGTACCTGTCTTATATCACGTTTGGCAACATTTCGGAATGTAGTTTACATAGTGTGCCCACTTTGCATAAATAGTTGCCTTCAAACATCCTTGCACTACCCAGGCCTCAAAGTGGTTGCCCAGTGATTACACTCTGCCTTCGCTAGCGGGGTCCTTCGAGCCTTGACCTGGGGGTTTGGACTCGAGCAGCCTTACTATTTATTCGGTTCCCTATGATTCCCCCTCGCCTTACTTTTTTTCCCCTTCTCTTTCTTCTTATTTCTTACCCCATAAAATTCTCATCCAAAATTGGGCAGTGCTAGTTCAAAAATGGGGTGGGACGTGGAATGAGATTGGCCGTAAGCTGCTATCACCAGGCTGCTTGTTCTCGACTCTCAGTCCTGGCGGGAAGAGGAATGTGCTGCTGTGCGCGAAGATTATGAGATCTGAGGGCCACCCTTTGTGCTTGCCCGAGGTTGGGACACAAAAACTGTAACTGCACGCGGTCTCAATATATCTGCAAGAAAAGTGTGAGTGGAGGCATTTTTCTTTCCAATGAAGAAACTGTAACGAGGCATGGGTGCATGATTGTGACGACGATGCGACATTGCTTTGCATGGAAAAGACAACGTTTAGAAACAAACGCTGTGCAAGCTGCTGGTTGGTCATGCTGTTTTGACAACATTGTATGTGTAATAGATCCTTTCATTTGATCCTCTTGACCCCTACCATGCCACGCTATTATCTCCAATTCTGACTAAGAATGGCCAAATTATTTTTCACGACTCCATTTGCCAACATGTTTTACCTCCACAGAAAGAATAAATTCGCTTCTGTTTGTGCTGTCCCATGAAATGTGTGCTGCCATCTACTAAAGGCTCCTGTACTAAAGTCTACCTACTACTACTACCTAAAGGCTCCTGTACTAAAGTCTATCTACTAAAGTCTCCGCCCAGCCTCCTCCTCTCTTGCCGGTGGACCGAAACAAAACAAGACCCATCTATAGCATTGCTAGAAAATGCAAAGCAGCACTGACGAGCTGATTGCTCGTTCTTACGAGAAATTTGTGGACAAACCCAGCTCATCCAATGTACGCAAGGGTTTTGTGGGGATGCGCGATTCTCACTCATCCCCCGATGTTTTCCCCGCATGGCTCCCGTCTCCTGTAATCTGGCTTAGCCGCATGGCGTTATGGCGGCAGCGTATTACGAGAGATGGCGCTAGTGTTGCGTGCTAACACCACCTAGCGGCGTGGTTACTTGGGCGAAAAAGGACGAAGGCGCGCCTCTTTGCTTAGGGGGCGGCGGGCAGCGCGGACCTCTCGCGCGTGCGACGACCCGCTTCGTGGGACTGTCCCGAGAAGGCTTAGCAGCACGACACCGGAATGGACGAACACGGATCGTTCGAACTCGCCACCGTTTGCGTGACTGTACACGTTAATGACTAGACGATCGTGTCGTAGCATGGGGCGAACATATTCGCTCGCGATCCGTTCGCGGTGAGTCGGACTTTCTTGATTTGTCGCGCCCCCACAGGTTAACATACATGTCATCTTCATTACAGTATCGTCCGTTGTCTCTGGGCACTATCTTGCTTGATCATGCTTGGGAGATTGTCGCTTTTGCTTGAGTGGAGTCTGGTGCAACGCCTCACTGGAGTGACTGTCATTATGCACTGGCTTAGCCAATAAATGTTCAGAGAGAGTGATATCCCTCAGTGATCAATCTAGTATATAGCGCCGGATGCCTTTTGAATTCTTTAAAGAGTTCAGTGTGAACAAGACAGGTACACAAAGCATAGAAATAACTATTAAACAAAAAAACATGCTGCTTTACAGTGTGCTTGCAGCTAGCATGGGTGAACTCTTAATGCACATAATACAGTAGAACCTCGTTGATATGATCCCGTTATGCATGGTTTCCTGTTGCTAGCGTTCACGATCGAGAACACAAAAAAATGACGCAATACAGTTGCACTTCTTTTTTACCGGTTCATACGTTCCCAGCCCGGAAAACAGGATCTTTTGGTACCAACGTTCGGTATGTGCCAAACTGCAATTGTATGACATGTTCTCGGCTGCTAGATCCCATGTAAACAAGAAAAGGCACAAGGCGCAATCAATCGAGAACAGTAGCCGTTTGCCCCAGCAGCTTCGCCGCAATGCTCGCCTGCGCACCCTCCCGCACATTTTTAGTGAAGACGATGGCGCGCATTAAGTTTCCTATTCTGGTACCCGCAAATCTCCTCCCGGGTCCCTGCATACCGAATTCCCAGCTACAGTTGTCAAACCATAATTTCAGGGTTGACGGCGATAGCACCTTCACCTATCTGTTTCACAGCGTGTGGGGCGTAGTGCCGCCTGAACCGTACTGCACGCTTTTAATAGGCAATAACCCCAATGCGTGCGCCGCCGTTCACTGCTGCAGATGGCGCGAAGTGAGCATAATGTCTCTCACTCTGGCGGCAGCGTAGGCATCGTATTCCTGTTCGATTTCGTTTCCGTTTCCCCGTCACCATTTTAAAACACTACGCAATAAGAAAGTTACGGTGTGCATCTCGGGTGGCTTGGGAACCCCACCAGTGTCGACTTCTCATGCCGCAACAATTTGTGCCGAGTGGACACGTCAAAACTTCCTGCCAAAATGCCCCGCGCGAAGAAGCTGCTGACCCTGGCCGAATTCGAGGGATGCAAAGTAAGCTTGCCGAAGCCGCAAAAACGACAATGGGAGGTCTCGGGCCACTTGGGGCCCCACTAGCTTGGTTAACTACAGTTGAGCCTGCCAGATTTTTTAGTGACTTCAGATTTTATGTTTTCCCAGATAGCATTATTGTTCTCGCGTTTTATTCCATAATGTATGAATGAGATTCTACTGTACTGTGCCAGCTATCACAGTCACTGCAAGTGAAACTGACGTGCTTATTAAGTGCTTAAAACGAGCTGTACAAGTCTGATAGTTTTGAGAACCTAGCACTGTGTTTGCATAGAGGCACTACAAGCACTGTGTTTGTATAGAGACACTGCACCCTATCTCATAAACTTCGTTGCGGCACCTGCCAAGGGACCACCTTTCATTTGCTTTCGCTTTGACATGTGCAGGCCACGACTGCTCGATCCGGCTGTGGAACCTGGACAACAAGACGTGCGTGCAGGAGATCACCTCGCATCGCAAGAAGTTCGACGAGTCCATCTTCGACGTAGCCTTCCACCCGTCGAAGCCATACATTGCCAGTGCCGGAGCGGATGCCCTCGCCAAGGTCTTCGTCTGAGAAGGAAACCGGCAGCAGCAGCAGCCGAGGTGTGTCGTATGAAGAGGTACGAGAAGGGAAGAACAAGGAGACCGATCCTTCTCTCTCCGTGCACCATCTCTCGCACACTCGCACACACAATGCGCCTCTCCGCCCCTTGGTCCTCCCGCCACGTGTACCATACCAACGTCACCACCGTTGTCGTCAGCAAGTGTTGGGCAAGGGAAGAGCAGGAGCTGGACACATTCTCTGCCATCGCCTTCAGGCACTCCTCACGTTGCGGGAGAGAGGGAGACTGTGCTGCCGTCTATGTGTGCGTGCGCGTGTGTTTCAGCCGCCTAACCTAACTTATTGAACCACCGACGCCGCTGCTCCGGGGGAGGTTTCGGGAAGGGGAAAGGAACATTAAAACTCTCACCGCGTATTGTAAATTTCCTTTTTTCCCCTCGTGTTGTTTCCACCTGATCTTCCTTTAATACTTTTTTTTTTTTTTTACATGTGTGTCGTTCGTCATTACGCGCCGTCATTGAGTCCTGCCCCATCCGTCACCTCCCTCCTGCGTGTGGCATGCATTGCCACATCTCTGAGGATGGTGGGAATGAGAGAGAGGGGGAGGGGGAATTGTGGACGCGCCACCGAGTCAACGATGGAGCAACCAGCAGTGGCTGAAGAAAGGAGATAACGAAGGCTTTCGGCGGGGGTTTTGCGTCTACCACCGCTGCCCCGTCTGGCCAAGCACTACAGACTTGAACCTCTTTCTTTCTTTTTTTTATTCTCCGCCCAACCTCCTCCTCTCTTGCCGGTGGATCGCAAATCCTAGAGAAGTGTGCTCGTGCAGGAAGATCGCAACGTCTGTCGTGCCGAGCTTTGTGGTGTGACCTTCCAGGAAGTGGCGGCAACACCGCTGCCACTGCCGTTACCACTGAAGGATTGCTAGTGCCGCAGTAGCTTTGTTCCGCGTCTTGCTGGAGCGTTGAAACCAAGAAGGCCTCTCTGTCGGTCCCTGTGTGCGCTAAAAGTTAATAAGCTGTGCACACGGGTTGCAACTGCGAAAAATCTCTGATCTTGCCCTTGTGTGCGTATGTGCTGCCGTGCACTGCGCCTTTTTTTTTCCTCCTTCCCTTTTTGATGAGTGTGTGTTGCATGTGTGGACTCTGTTGTGAGCTCAGTTTCTTTAATAATTTTTTTCCCCCCTTACTGTCCTTCAGACCTGTGTGTGCCATCATCTGCATGCGTGTACGTGTTTATCGATCCTTTCATCAGTTCCTTGCGCGGTTCCTCGACGAACTCATGCACACCGTCTTCTAGCCTTCGGAACCACGTAAAAAAAGGGAAGGAGGTTTGGTGGTTGGCCGCAGCTAGTTTTTAACAAAAAATCGTCAGTCGCCCCCTTCCCTCGAGTGCGAAACGGTTGCGTCTGGATGGAAACTTCCTTTTCCCCCGGCAGTGGCGCGAGAGACGGTTCCCCGACGTTAGTTTTGCAGGCATTGTAGACTCGTGTAGGGCTCTTAGTGTTAGACGCGTGGCAAATGAAGCGAGAGCTTTCGAGAGCACCATCGCCTAAGACGAGCATGGCAGTACGGACTTTAACTCGCAGAAAGAGAAATAAGCAAGACAAAAGCACCCGTGCCGCTCTTATCCTTTTTTTTTTTAAATCTGCTCGCCACTGCAAACTGTACTAACCGAAGAGATGTGAACAGCATGGCCTTTGACGCACAGCACATGTTTAGTGTCCCGTCTCAGCTGTGCAAGTGTATTCTGTGTACAGAGAAAAAAAAAAAAAAAAGTGGCTGGATGGAAAGTTGCTTGCTGCAGCAGGTGTGGTGGCCACTGCGGTGTCTTTTTTTTTTTCTTTTGTCAGTGAGCCACCGTGTTGACAAGCTCTTTGCCGACGGGCGCTGTCAATCCTGTCGGCAGGCCAGTAGCAGTCGTCTGTCAATAACATGACTTGCATCTTTGACGGCTGGGAGAGGACTACAAAGTTGTACATTTTTGGGTCATCAGGGGTCAGTGCATTTCGCTCAGCTGCGAGAAAGTGAGGTGCGATTTGCTGGATGCGAAAATGAAATCTCTCCCGCTTCCAACCCACCCCCGCTTGCCCTACCTTCCTTAGCGGTTTTCACGTTGTTCCTACCACCTTTGCGTGTTTTGACTCTTAATTCTGCACAGTCCTTTTCAGGAGTACTAAATTGTGCAGGGAGAGTCGAGTCACAGTCCAGGTTTTGTTTTGTTTAGTTTTAATATGCCAGGCAGTGGTATTTGAGCTCGGAAGGGGTGGCCAACCTGAAGAATGTGGCAGTTTCTACGCACCGCCTTTTGTAGGCTCAGAAGGAGTCGTGAAACTTGGTTTCCGCCACCATTACTACTTACCTGAACAGAAAAATGGGCAGCTTGAAGAGCAGTCTCCCTTTGCTTGTTGTCAAATTCTCTCGTTTGGTGAGGGACTGCCAGAAAAGGTTGTCTTGCCATAACTTGGCTTTTTCTTTGCAAGCTATTTATTAATGCGTGATCCTTCTCTCCTTCATAACTTTTGATTTTATTTGTAACAGTTGGCACTCTTCCCCCCCCCCTCATCGATTCTGTGGTCCTGCGCTCCCCAGGCACAGTTTAAATGAGGAAGGCAGGGCTACACTCCCAAATCGCCCTAATCCGGTGTACTGAATGTTGCATAAATAAAGAAGGTTACCAAGAGCCTTTCTGGCCAAATGGATCTCTCGTTCACTCTCAAATTCGGCGCAGAAATAGCATTTCGTGGTGAATTTTTTCGGCATAGTGTCAGGGCGCAGTACTTTCTCGTTTCATTCTGAGTAGGTGATCGGATCTGCATGTCATCTGTGGTCATGGAAGAGTCATGGAAGACAGTAAAAGTAATAGGTAATATTCAAAATATGGTGTCTGACATGTTTCAGGCTCTGCAATAGCTTCCAGTGCATACAGTTAGCAAAAGTATGGCCTTTGATATCGGCTTCCGATACCTACAGAGACCCGTTGTCGGACTGTGGATTTGGACACTACATATTGTGCCGAGAGGAATAGTGGTGCCATCTTGCATTGTTGGCGCGAAACACTATGTGCAACTCGTCTCACCGTAATTGTCGCGTACAGTACCTTCGAAAATTCGTTTCTTCGATTTGTGCTGAATGAAACGGAAAAGTGCTACATTAAATTATGGTATTACGCTAATGTGCTGCGAAATGCTGTCCCTGTGAGATACTGAGCACCAACTAAGGCAGTGGTTTAGCCAGATGACTTGTTCAATCCAGACTCCTTTATGTATGCGCCAACTTGGCACACTGCGGGCAAGTGTCTTGTGTGAATGCCGTGCCGTGTCTCTTAAGGAGGACTGCTTAAAAGGTGTCGCGAAGAGAGGTCAGAAAGAGGAATGCCTGCGAAGACTGTGGACGTGAGGGACACACTGACCTGTGTAATTTTTTTCTGCGTTGTAACGTGTACAGAACTGTATGTAGTCATTTGCGAATGTTTATTAGTAGAAGAAAAAAAAATGCAATTTATCTATTCTTGTTTTACGATTTGCCTGCCTTTAACATTTTTTTTTTTTCTTGAAATGTACTTGTGTGCATGCTCTTACTGGCGGGTGTCTGCCAAGTTTCAACTGAGTTGAGTATGTGTGTACATTTTTTTTCCCCCAAGGACGCTGCTACTCAGTATGGCATTCAACATTTCAATGTATTGGCTGTTGTACAACAGTGTTTGGCTAAGAAGCATGAAGCAGGTGGTTGTGATGAGCCTGTGTAGGTAGAATGAAATGACAGGTTGTACCATCACTGCAGCTTTAAAGCGCGGCTCGTTCAAGTTTCCAGATAGCGAGCTGTCTTGAGCCAACACAAGGCGACTTGCAAGAAAAGACAGCTGCAGCTTGTTTTCAAGCTTTCAGTGCCCCATTGGCTCAATGTTTTTCACCAGACAACTATAGTGCAGTGAAGGGCTTGTTGAACAGTTTCATTACTATGCAATGGCAACAAGAGAAAAAAAATTGTAAGTCTACTGGTAGAGCAAGTGTGTGGCAGACTTGTTCACCTACTGTTCACAGCTCTCAATTGTCCTAGGTGCTGGTCGAGGTGTTCAATTTCATATTTATGCTTCCGCCACGAACTGCAGTACTAGCTTAATGTAACAATTCTTTTCTTCCCGGCCTGCTTTAGTTTGACGGGGCAGACGTGGGTGTTGTAGAATGCCGGCTCACTTACATATTCGAAGCATTAAAACATTTTTTGTCCATTGTCTAAGGGGTTTCTGAGACTCCGAATTGGGTGCAGCGTCCTTGGATTATCTATGTTTGCCGGTAGCAGATGGAGAGCTCCTCCATTTGTGTGTGTCTATGTTACCAAGTTTATGTGCAGAGGATTTAAATAAAGCAAATACAAAAACTAGGTTTTCAAAGTTGCAATGGGAGGGGAAAAAGCCTGGCGATGCGAGAAAATGCAGAAGCCGGAACGTCGCTTTTCGTGTCTTGTTTTATTTCGTCTTTGCGCTGGTTCCGGCTTGAACGACAGACGGGAAAGAAGCTTATTTCGATAAAAATGGTAAATAAAGTTTGTGAGTGACCCAGTGGTTCAGTGTGTGCTTCTTGTACCTGTAAAACCCAGGCGAGTCCCTAGGTAACTGTCCGCCCACTTTTCGTGCGCGTTCTGCTTGGTGACCATGACTCCATGATGAATCTGTATCAACTAGGCCAAATTTCAGTTCTTCAGGTTAAGGAACCCCAGAGATTCCAAATTACGCTGGTGCCTTCACTGCATTAGGTCTCGTAACCCCTCTGCTCCTTTGGAATGTTAAATGCCGCAAATGCGTTGTGCCACTCAAGTCAGGTACGTTGCGACATGAGCTGTTGAGCTGCCCTCTGGTGAGCAATCGAGAGGGCAGGCCTGCGTAAGCATGGTGCTAATTCTTGTCTGTACTGTGCTCATTGCATAAGAGATTGCAGCAGCAGCATTACACCATAAGGAGCCTAAACCAATTGGACTTTGGGATACATTTCTTGGCATAGGTCGATTAGTGATGCATCCGATGCACTGTTGCTTAGACCAACATGGACATGAATAATGGAGCTACCTTCCTATATGCCCCACCACAATTTCAATGACAACTGTGTTCTATGGAGTTGTGCTACCATCTCAGCACCATAGGCAGTTAACATAATGACAAATATATTTTAGTCTTTTTAGAAGAGCCATGGAACATGGCGATTTTAGCACCATGGCAATGTCTAGAGGTGTGCATGCAATGATAAAACAGAATTGTCAAGATTGTTCTGGCTGTTGGCGTGATTGCTCAAATGACAACTTTGCGCTGTGCGATTGTCATGTGATTGGAATGCAGGTTTCTCTCTCCATCCCATAAGATTCAGTCGAGCAGTGTTTCCAGTGTGCCAAATACAAGTGGCAAGGCGATAATCTTGGGACAAGGGTTGAGCACCCATCACCGAGAGAGAATTCAATTGCACAGGTTGAAAATGTTACTTCAGAAAGTTTAACTGATTGTTGTCCTCAAGCATTCCAGAAAGAAGTACATCTTGTATGAATTGGACATAAGCTCTGCTTGTGAGTACATTAGCTTGGGCAGTTAAACGTAGACATGACAAAATTGTACATTTTGGTGAAAGCTGTGTTATATTGATAACCTTGCTAGTGGTTCCTGTATTTCGGCAGTCCAACAAACATTGCAGTCTTCTGGAACACTTCTGGTGGTAAAAACATTCGTAAGCGTCTATGAGTAAAATCTCGAAGAAATCCACATGGCCAATTCCTAAAGTACACAGGCTGTCGTTCTGTATACAAATCGGGTCACAAGAACACGTTTAAAAAATTTGACACAACTCTCCTACGATGACTATCCAAGCGTGTGAATAGCCAGATCGTGTTGTGTACAAGACGTGTACAGCAGCCACACTTCCTTCTAGGCACGCTGCACCTTCTGGTAACAGCGCCGTGAAGTCCGCGCATGCCTTGTGGCATATTCAAAGTGACCCACGTTGGCATCACGTGCTTGGCGTCAGCGAGGTTCATTGAAAAGCGGCGGATGCCCAGTGGCCCACGCAAACAGCTCACATTTTTAGACTGCACTACTTTTGGGATCGGTCCATGTTTTTGGTGGTTTAGGTGGATCGCTAGATACCCGGAAAGAAAACTGGTCCAAGTATGCCAAGAATGATATTCACATTAAGAATGGCTCGAGGCCTATTTAGGGTAGGAGGTAAGGGGAAGGGAGGTATGGCTGGGCACGGCTCGATCCACATGTGAAGCTACGAAGTGTGTGTCTTGCAGGAAATGTCAGCCCATGTCTGCACTCGGTTTTCAAAGGATGTCATTGCTTGGACTGGCACTTGTCCAGTAACCTTTCTTTTTTTTGTTTATAGTGATGAAGACTTGCCTTAAGGCATAACGTTTGGATAACTATGTGTGCTGTAAAGCTTGCATTGTGTATGAATTAAGCAGTGCATTACGGTGTCTTGTCATGTACTCGTCGATTGTAGCTGGTCTTGGCACTGTAGTGGAGCTTGCTGTAAGAGATGGGAGTGTTCCGATTGCAAGCTTGGAAAAGTCCATGCTAGTGGTAGGCACTTGGAGTAGTATTCTAGGGCAACCACTTTCGGAGTCTCACTTTCTCAAGACTCGGGCACTGTAAGTGTCCGCGTATAGGGACAACACTGTTTCAAGTGCTGTGCCAAGCTCGCTATCTTCGCAGATTGCCAAGAGCGCTGTCGGCCGTATACTTCCATGCAGCTAGTGCCGAGTCGCGCGAAAGTGAAACTATTTCCGAAAGTGATCACCCGAGAACACTTCTGTCACTGGAGGGGGGAGGAGGCTTTTCGTGATCCTGCACATCCACGCACATGATAGTGCAAGAGCGAATGCCGGCAGCTTGTCTGCCACCTAGAGATCACATTTTAAAGTGAAGCTTTCTTTGTCTACTGCGGCTGCCTGTTAGATCAGTTGCTATATATCTCAGTGGATATATTTGTGGATATATATCCAAAGGTTTTATCAAAGTACCCACGAAGTGCAGGTATGTGTACATCCTGCACTTCTGATTTTATGTGGGTATATAATCCCTTGTATGCTGAAGAAATATGCGCACCTCTGTTCTGCGCAACAAAAAAATACCTTTCGACATGAAACCTGCGCATAACATTGACCATGCATTGACCCACAGGCATCTTCGAAGGACACCGATCTGCTAATGGAATAATGAATTGCATATAACGGATTATTCGATTTAGCCACTCAGTATGTGTCACTGGGGGTGTGCTTGTTCTTGGCGAATCCTTCAGAAAAAAAATTGGTAAAAAAAAATTGGAAAAAAAGCTTCGTCTTTTAAGGGTAGTACGCGATAGCATTCAAAGATCCCTGCAGCTGCTTCTCGCGCTTCCCTGCAACTACAGCTTATGCAGCCGTAATGTTTACTTGGAAACGCTGTGCACGAAGGTGAGCCACTGGGCGAGCATTCTGTTCTTTTTTTTCTTTTCTCCACGCGGCCGTCGTCGTAAATGCCACTCTGTGATTGGTAGAAATAACGGGGCACGCGCCGCTCTGCGATTGGTAGAAACGCAGCCACTAAGACAGACCTCAAATGGCAGCTGGAAAGGGGGTCTGTTTGAGTTTCCACGCAGCGGAATGATGTTTTCTCATATATTTAAATTACAGTTCATTGCTATGTTTGTAGGTTGTGTGTAAATCGTACTTTACGAATTTTCTGATGCATTTTACTTTGAGAAATTCAATTGGGGCAGTAACGCCTCTGCACCAAGCGGAGGGCCTGCGCGGTTCGGGATGCGTGGTTTGGGATAGCTTTTCGGTAACTGACGACGACAGTGACACCGGATTTTCTGTGACACAGGGCCCTTCATGCTGTCGCAATAAAATGTGAACATATCCCCTTCAGTCACTGTGTACACATTTGTGTATGCGACTTATTTTTGCCATTTCTGGGCAGTTGTGGCAAGGAATAGACCAGAAAATCTAATCTTAGGGTAAATTAAATGTTCTGCGTACCTCAAGTACCTTCATTTCACTTCTGAGGGAAATCTATCGCTACCGACGACCGCTTTGGAGAAGGCACTACAGTTTTTGACTTCCGGTTGTTGCCGGATGCGACCTCCTGGAACCTAGCCTATAACAGCTTCGTTGTAAAAACTTAGTCTGCAGTTCTGCAGGTGTATGCCAGGGAGAGCAAAATTCTCAAAACTCTCACTAAATATCAATACAGGTATTTAAGCTCCCTGTACATCTTTTGCGCCCAATCTTAAAGCTGTAGCAAAACCTAGCGATCAAATAAACAAAAGTAGCATTACAAGATGCTACAATGTATGTGCACCACAGTGAATGCTGGTGGCCATTGAACAATGTGCATCCTCTGCACCACAGGCTATAATAAAATAAAAAGCTGCTCCTCATTAGAAACTTCAGATAACTTTGCCTGGCATGACACACTTGAGCTGCATAATTACCACCCTTTTACAAAATTACTGGAATGCCTATTGTAAGCCACTAGCTTAGCTTTATTCGATCACGTTTTGGTCACAGTTGTCATCGCTACAAGAAGGATCGACATATGGCATCGTCATATGGAGTGACGTTTAGCGCTGGCTGAACACATCTGGGTTCTCGGGGCAGGTTGTTTATGTGCTTTTTCATGCGGCACGAAAATCGAATAATAAGTCAGAATTTTATTATTTATTTATGCTTCTGCAACAGCAATATACAGCCACTCATGAGATGTAGCCTGGTAGGCTAAAGGAAAGGTGTAAAAACATAATAGGGGTGGCCACGATGCTACCCTGAAGTTGTTAGGTTAGGTTAGGTTAGTTGGACAGCATCTGCTCAGACCCAGTCAATTGTTTATTGGTAAGGGAGGATCGCATTGCATTGTAAAGGAATAAAATGCTTGAGAGTGGGTTAGTTAGTATTCCATAACTAGTAAACAAAGCACGAAGGAAGAACAATAACAGGACAGACACGGACAAGCGCCAATATAAGACTCGATGTAGGAAGCTTTAAGAACTTTCCCTGCACGAGAAATGGCCCAAGTGCAAGAACACGCTTTGAAATCAATGACATATCACACTCGAATACTGGGACAATCTTTAAAAAAAAGGAAAGTTTGGCCTTAACTTTTTATAAATCATTCACTTCCTGTCAAATGAGTTTTTGAAAATGCTTTTCTAGTTAACACTTAGTGTTACACTAAAGACCCCCACCTAGTGCATGCATGCAGTGCACTAAATCTTCACTAAACTGAGACTGCGATAAAAAACTGGCTCCTGAAATTGCAATCACAACTACATAGTGTTAAAAGGCCAAGGGCAAAGAAATTTTACTTGGGTTAGCAAAGTGTATATACCATTTAAGCAATCTTTGCAAGGTTGCGGGGCTGCGTTTAAATGGCATCTAAGCAGACAATGCCTGTGGTGGTTACCAGATGTGTGCTATAGATAACAGCACATCATCTTAGAGATTTGTCAGCGCACCCAGGGCACTGCCTAATCTCACAGGCCATGGCCAGGAACCACGACGGTTCTAACTGTTATGCATCATGAGTAAGGCTCCGTATTTTCAATATTTATTTTTCATGAATATCGGGGGTTACTTATCGGTGGTTATTTCTTTCCCTTTGAAACGGTGTTTTTCGGTGACTAACTTTAATGCCGGAGAGAAATCAGTGTTTATCGGGGCTTGAAAAACACCGAAAGGCAAGGAGGGACTCTCCTCCTCTCCTTCATTTGCTCTGCTCAAGTGACAAGAGTAGAGGGCCTAGCGGGGGAGCTTGTCCTGGCTATTCCCGTCTCCTATTTTCTTCCTTGTTCCAGGAAAGTTATGCCTGGCCTAGATGCTTCGAAACTGTCATGCTGGTAAATATAAGAGAAGCGAACGGGGCAAGGAAATTCGGGTCTTTACAGCGAAGCTGTATATGGATAGCCGATTCGTTAGTTCGTCGCCTGTACGGAGAAACTATCATCATCAGCAATGGATTGAGCATCATCGTCTTCTTCCACAGCTGGCTCGTTTGGTGCTCATCATTCCAACGTAGAATTTCACTTCTCTTCTGTTGGCATAATGGGGAGGCCGCGTTTACGGGGATAGATCCATTAATTGTCTTATCTGACGGACAGATTTAATTTTGAAGCAATTTCATTTTGAAGAATCGCAAGCGGCAATGGCGGACTTCGGGCATAGCGTCAGTGATGTCGTTTTCTCCGTCGCAGCCAAACGTGTATGTAACCTCATTAAGAAACACAAAGACGTAACCTATAATTGAGGAAGACTTCAATGTACTGTCGGGATTAACCCAGTGATAAAACATCGGGGCCGCACGTTTCAGCTTCGCTGGTTAACCATCTGTACGGAGTGATTGGGTGGGGATTTTTTTTCAGTTTTCACCGATCAAGACAAAACTGCCTTGGAGGGTAATGTTTGGCGTTTATCAGTATATACCGAAAGCATGGAACCCTAGTCATGAGTTTTTTCTGGCAGACGGTAATGATGGCATTTCTTTGTTTCAGCGTCAAAAAATATATTTTTGCTAGTTTTCATGATGCATTCACTTGTACAGCAAACAAAATTTTTGACAGAGGCTAATATATGTCTACACTATCTGAAGCTAGGCTTCTTACGTGGTCTAAAGATTCACTGCAGTTAACCTTTTATGGAGCAAAGATTGTGAATAACAAAAATGTTAAGACTGTGGTTCATTTTATTGAGGTTCAAAAGTATTTACACTAGGGGTGTTTTGGTAGCGAAATTTTCAAATCAAATTGAACATAAACATTTGAGAAAAATTGCCTTCAAATATCGAATAGAATATTTCATATTTCTAGAAGTATAAAGTTTACGTGGAGTCTGTTGGACAAGAAAGAAAAAAGCCTTACTTATGTAGGCTATTTGATAAATCTAATGCTGTTAACTTCATCTGAGGTCAACTAAGAAGCTTGTAAATGAGACAAAACAAGTCTATTAAATATCTTGGGGAGGAATAAAAAAACAACTGAAAGGTAATGAAGCTTAGGACGATAAAGTTGAGCTGTTTGGTAGAGATTCATGTTAGAAAGAAGTTAAGCATGCAGACATGTACACAAGAGAGAAACGGACAACACAGGCATCTATGTGGTCCCTCTTCTTGTGTCTGTATGCCTAACTCTTTTCTAACGTGAAAGATATTGATTATACTATATGACTCAGGAGTGATATTGCCAGTAATGAAACAACACAACTGCACATCATCAAAAACTTGTGCACCGTGTTTGTTGACGAAGCTGTGCAATATTATAGTAACTACAGCACCGCACATCATTTCAAAGAAATCCAAACATGGTGAGATTTTCCAAATAATAAAACTGTTTTACCTAAACTGAGACCACAAACTTATAGAGTACGTAAAATAGCAGGGATAGCAAGGCATGCTTATGTAATGAATTTAATGACTCCATGCAGTAGTGATCTCCATGCGTTCGCTTGTGAAGTGGTGAATGTGCGCAACAACCGTGGCTTTCCCGCAGTAGTACACTCGGAAATGCCCATTTGCATTGGTCCTTCTCCGTATGAACTGCAACTACCCCTTATTTATATAGTATTCAAACAAAAACAAATATTCAAGAACTTTGAATCGTGGATTGTTGAATCAAATATTCATACGCCCTTTACCTTCCAGAGAGAAGTTCAACCAAAAAATGACTCGTAGGGAAGTGTTTTGCTATGCACCTAACTGTACCAGCGGTGCATAATAGTTATCTTGCCTCTTCATGTACTGTTTGTGTGGGCGCACTGAATTTGGGGCACTGTGTTCTGACCACCCCATTGCAGAATAAAATAAGAACTGCACGCTGTCTTAGATTGTGTTTTTATTAATACAAGTCTGAAAACAAAGGTCTTCTTAGCCACTTCAAACCTTTGGAGCACCATATGCATCTGGCATTCTTTCAATGGAAAACCTGGAAAAAAGGGGAAAAAAACACATTACAGTTGTTAGAGCAAGGCCGAGGACAGCAGCTGGACTGGTATAACGTAATGATTAAGTTTACTCAATTCTATTGCCTTATGATCCGCTGCTCAGGACAAGCTGATCCTGGTAATAATGTAGGTAGAGCGCCACTGGTGCTACTGACAAAGTGTCAAAAGGATTAGAACCGGAATGTAACTAACATTATATCAGCCATGGTTGTTTTGGGAACAGGTCACTCAATTTGTACAGCTGACTGAACAAACATTGTGTTATATTTGTCCCACGAGTCCAGCGAGGTGTTTCCTAGAAATAACTAGGCACACCAGACACACAAAAAGGATTTGCATTACATTTGTGTGAATGCTATGATAAGCACACCATACTCACCGCCTCTGGTAGATGTACATGATGGGCACACCGGGCACCTTGCGTATCCGTCGTTTCAGGTCTTTGTCGCACGTAGCCACGATGTAGCACTTGTGCTGTTGGAGGAGAAACCGTGCCACTGATACCACTACAAATGTAACTGCATTCACAAAGAGGGCGGCGACATAAAGAAACCCACAAATTCGATTACCTAAGCTTCATCAAGGTCTTTGGCACAAGTGTGCCCGGACTTATTTTCTGCAGCCCGTGCGCACACTTGACATGTAGCACACACGGATTGAGACATGTATGGTTGGGATCAGATGAACCATAGGCGCCACGAGACGGCCTATCCATGCAGCCCAAATTGGACAGCTTCATCGAGGTGTCCGCTTGTTGAACTACATGATTTGCAATATAGCTACGAAATGTGCATTTAGACAGAAAGAAAATCAAGTTTTTTTTTTTTCACAGCAATTACCATCATTAACGTTTGTCCTCGATTCTGGACAAGCTCCCGATGCAATGAGGGAAAACAATTTCACTGGGATTCCAAGTATGTGTTACGGTGGTAGGACTCAATTCTGGAAAAATGGACATGCGCGTTTTATAGAAAAAAGCTAAAATGAGTCTCCTTAATTGTACCGTGGCTGCTGAGGAGGGGATTAAAAAAAAAAGAAAACACACCTGTGTGATTCTCTCCACGAGGCAGTCATCAGCGTATGTACCCCGGTGAAGGCAAGGAAGTCGCACAAATCTCGGGTCCTTGGCTATTCTGTAAGGACGAGAATAAGATAGGTCCTGGCAGACAACTCCGCTATGACAGATCTGGAGCAATCTTTATGCGAGTGTTCCCGTCGAGGTGGCAGCAGAGATGAAGAATTCCATGCAACCAAGGTCTCTCACGGTGAGCTTCACTTGTCCCTGTCCTGCATGAGCTGACTCTGTCCTACGCCTGCCAATTTCCTAATGAGATCACAAGACTTAATTCTCTGCAGTTATCATTGACGGCAGCACTGTGCCACGTAATGCAGCAAGAAATTTCCGTGGGAAATGGCTGTCGTAGAAAATGATGAAGTTTAATAGATGCGGCTAGCCAGTGTAAGCAAACATTGTCCTATCGTGCTGTCCTATTTCTCAAGCAGCTGCCTCAAGTCGTGGCCTGCCAACAGCATGCATCCAATGTATGCAAAAAAAAAAGCATGGCTATAAAGCACCCTAGTGCTAGCACCGACCTGCAGTTCTGCTCTGAAGAGTTCAAACTGCAGCAATACATTGTGCAGCCAGCAACATGGCAAATGCTCTTACTAATAGCAAAGCAGTTAATGTCTGTATAAACTGCACACAGGTAAAAGGTATTTCTTCAGTACAGTCAACTTCCATTCATTCGACTCCAGTTCGCCATGCGCAGAACATATGCCCGATTAGCATTTTTTCACACTATGTTCCATAGCAACACGTCATTTTCCCGCTCACACATTTCTCCAGCGCATCACATATCGTCTAGATTAGACCACGCATACAAAGTCAAACCAATTTTCGCTCATACTGAAAAATACCGGAACTCACCTCTAGCACTATCAATAGATCAATGAAATTCATTGCCATCTAGCATTGCCACTATCAATGATCCTCAATCTTTTCTGTCGGTGCTGCAATCCTTTCTTGAACATCAAGGCATTTAACAATAGTTTTCTTTCTGTATATAGTAAGAGTTGGCATTTTCATTAGAAACTGACACAAATCCACCTGATGCTCGCATTGTTTCTTAAGTGCTGCCATGATCGTACCTGAAAAGCATTTCTTTTTTACACTGAACTGACATTGTTTTTATATTTTATACTTTTACATTGTATTTTTTTAGGATACAATGTGCACTTGTCCTTTGTCTGTGTTAGTATTACACCTTGTTGCTTTTAGTTTCTGTTCACCATGCTATATTTGGACTTGCATTCTTGTGTCTACTGAATTGCCATTTTCACCTGCAGTGCGCCTACTTTGTTATTCCCGTTTCAACACCCCCCCTCCCCCCCTATGTGATGCCCTTCTGGGCCTTTAGGGTATCCAAATAAATAAATTAATAAAAAATTGAATCCCGACCAAAGGTCCCAGCTGGCACCCGTGCATTTCTATGGGCCGAACTCGTTATTTCGAACCTAAAATTAGCCTTCATGGGATAATCTGAACTTGGCCAGTCAGCACGCATGCGTCTGACCCATATAGGGAGCATGCAACAAGACAGTGGCACAGCCCTGGCGGCGAGCTATGGAGATTACGTGCTAGCTAGAGCAGACGAGGGCAAACGACAGCAGCACGTGCACTGTAACCAAAGATCTCTTTGAAAGTTCTTGCAAAAAATATTTAAATGATCGCCGCAGCTACTTCTGCCCTAGAGTTACAAAACCTAGATTCTTATCGCTACAGTGACTCAAAAATGACTGAAAGTGAGATTGTTGGCACTGGTCTTTATATTAGGTGAGAGCCATCTTTGCAGTGTCCAATTGCTTGCAACTCAATCTTTTATTGAAATGATTTGGGATGGGTCTAAATGTAGTGATTTCGTGTAGACTAATTAAGTGCATTTATGTTTTAACACTGAGCTAAAATACTCGTGCAAAAAAATAATTGTATTTTATTATACATTTTTCTGCACCCATGTGCTAAGGATAGAAACATATACAGCTGCAGTGTTCAGATTAAGGCCGGGAAGGTTCATTGCTTTAAGAACTGTCCTGAAGACTTTTGAGAAATGCTAGAACACAAAGGTGGCAAACAAATAAGCTTCGAATTTGTACTCTCCTCTTATTTTACATTATCTTCTGCAGCAGTCGTAGAGAACCCGCTGCGGTGGCTCAGTTAGCTAAAGTGTTGCGCTGCTGTCGTGGGATCGAATCCCGGCTGCGGCGGCCGCATTTCGATGGAGGCGAAATGCAAAAACGCCCGTGTGCTTATGTTGTAGTGCATGTTAAAGAACCCCAGGTGGTCAAAATTAATCCGGAGCCCTCCACTACGGTGTGCCTCATAAGAAGAACTAGTGTTGGCATGTAAAACCCCAGAAAGAAGAAAAAGAGGAAAAGCAGTCGTAGAGGTTGGGTACCTCGAGTAGACAATATTACAGCGCCAAGTGTGATGGCAGATGAGTATTCGTTGCAAAAATTTGGAACCATAAATAATGCGCAGGTACAGTGGAATCTCAGTGATACAATCACTCCTGATACGAATTTTTCAAGATTCCCTACCTAAGTCCATTAGCTTACAACGTGCTAAACTTCTAATGCTGCGAACCACTCCTTGCACCGCACCAGATGATACGAACAATTGAGCCACTGGGGGCTATCAAGGAGGCCCTGACGTGCCACGGCAGTGCCAGCACACAACGCAACGCCTCACTGGCCGTTGGTGGCGCTGATGCAGCATTCCGCCGCACCCTCTGCAAGTGTTGCACAGGTCTCTATGGTGACCCCAATAGCGACACTCCGAGTGGCAGAGTCTGTCTCGGTGGAGCTTAGGTGTCAGTGAATGCATTGTACATGCATCTTATCCCATCTCATTCTCAAGCAATAACCATAGCCCACTATGTCCGATTACGGTATTTAACCTATTTTGACGGCCATTTTTTTAACCTTTTTTTAAAAAGAAAACTGTGCCGAAAATTGCCAGAGTGGTGCAATCGGATACGAAACCAAAACTACCTTAGCCGCATTTGTATGCTTTACCGCACAACACTGATGTATTGCGGTGAAGCTGACTAAACCGGCCATCATTGTGCAACACATAATAGACCCTTGCCCATTTTTCTTTCTAGAAAATCAGGTGCGTGTCAGATTTCTACTTTGTTTAGTAGCTTTCATGTCATTTCTAAGTTAGTTTCCTCCTTTGGACACATACAAAGTGGACACACGTTTGGTTTGGGGGTATGTTAGAATCGGGCACATACTGCCAAATGAATCAGCAGTGTGTTTTGGCGATTTTTTCTGCATGTTGTTTAATTTGACCCGCTGGACAATTCGATCAATGTTGTCGGCCCCGCCAGGGTCGAATTAACGGAAGTCGACTGTAATTGGATTTCTTGGATTTCTCTTGTTTTGCAGAGTACTCCTTTATGCGCCCAGATATTAAAATCTAAAAAAAAAGCAATTTAATTCTTTAGGTTAGAATGAACGATGCACACAATTCTGTACGATGCGCAACCTTTGCCACACATCTAAGTAGCCCTATCCACATTCCTGCTAGTAGCACTGTTAAGGCAAAGACATGCGTTTTGAAAGATTGGATGGTGCGGGATACGGACGGCCGCAGGAATGATTTCACAAGCCCGCATGTTGACACCTTGGCTGGTACAATATAGCGATGCCTTTCACTAAATTCTATTCCTTTATCATCATCCATCGCCCGTGACTGGCCAACTGTGGTGATAACGTACGGTATACTCAGTGCAGCTTGAACCACTGACGAATTGCAAGAAGGAAAAGAATTAGAATGGAATCGTTACATTATTCCGGTCTTTGATTATGATTCTAGCCTAAGCCGCCATCTTGTTTAGATCAAATGAGATGCGTGTGGAGAAGCGCACTTGCAGGCTTTGCATATCTGTACAGGATGAAACCCCAGCCTGCACGACAGTACAGCCTGAACACAAACGCTTGCGCATTTCCTGATGGACACCACCTGCACACGTACCTGAGAGCAACCCTGTACTTGCTGCCCAGCTTCTCAAGTTCACCAATGACACAGTCAGTCACGTATGGGATGCCTGTTAGGATGGACAACGTTTGGGCAACAGTTAGCTACAGTGCACTGTCCTTTCTAAATGTTATTATTTGCAAGCGACATTAAATGGACACTAAAGAGGAAGTTTGTTTAGACTGACAACTGACCAAGTATCCTTTCAAAACTTTGTCATCATTAATTTCATGGTAAGGGGTTAATTACTAGTATAAAAGAAAATTAAACTAAATAAACTTTCACTAAAAAAAATTAAAAAAATTGTGGCAGTCTGTTAGCACTGGTACCTCCGTATGATGTTATTAATTTCAATTTTCGTGTACTCGGATTGTTGTGGTGCAGTGCACGTTCTCAAAACTTGCCAAGTTTAGTCCTAGCTCGTTTAGAATACAATGTAGTCAATCATTACCGATAAAAAGATTAACTAGGCCGCCGCAGACGCCGTCAAAATCCACGACATCACGGCAAGCTGATGCATGAACTTCAAGGCAGCGTCACCGCTGTTCATTTTTTTTTTCATCTTTTCCAGCGTGTCAATCCTTCCCCGATTGTAAAAGCATCTTTTTTTATATATGTATTGTATTATTGTGTTATTTTTGCACGTATTAGTTTTTGTATTAATTTATTAATACAGTTCAACTTATTTTACTTTTTAGTGTCTCTTCGAAACAGTTACAAGGACTGACTGGTTATTCGTCCCTTTTAACTATGCCAGCAAAAAGTTTTATATACTGCTTTAGCAGATTTTACAGAACATCGAGCAGATTTTAAGGTTGTTACGACATACAATTCTGTGCTGCAGGTTAGTCGCGAACTTACACTTGGCATACAGGCAGTCCATCATTGACTGGATGACGTCCAGCTTGTTTTTGATGGCAAAGTTGATGAAGTTTGTGTCGATCAGGATCCGGAACGGAGGTCCCAGCTGTGTGTTGTACTTGAAGAACAGCGCCGAGGAGTAGTGTGGCCTTCAGATTCAAGAAACAAGGAACCGTATCAGGCACGCAGTACATCTATGCAAGCAGCCCAATTATTTCGCCATGAATATCGAACAGCGCAGTGCAGGACAATGACAGAAAAGGACTCGCACAGCACCGTGTGTGTCCTGTGTCCTAGTCTTGCGTTTCGCTGTTCAAAATTCAGGACGATCAACCAACAAGCCCAAATTCTGACAATATTTCATTCTACTGTGGTTGCAGAAAATTTTTTACCTTTGACACTTTGTTGACTCAATTCCGTTTGTTTGCCTGCAGCTGTCAGCAGCAATACGTGTACAACAGATGCAGAGCTCAATGCATTATACCCTCACGTAAGTTATACGGATTATGCCACAGGAAATATTTCATGATCGAGCTCAGATAGCACCTACACAGTGTCTGCATGATGTCTCACTATACGCAAAGCCAACCTGTACTTAATTTGATACAACTCCAATGGTAACTAAAAATTCACTGCAAGCTGCTTCAATGACTCTCCAATCAGATGTGATACTATGAACACTGCTTTGTGGTCAATGAGAAACTATGTATGAAATGCTTTAACTTTGAACAGCAGGTAATACTAGTTACAGAGGTACAACTGCGCTAATGCGCAGAACTGCACTACACTCGACAGAATATTGCAGTCTTTTGTTGAGGTGCTGACGATGACAAACCTCTGTCTGACCCTCCAGGTCTTCCGCAGTCTGCGCAAAAGCTTGTTGTATGCTGCTCAGTACATTTGACGTCTTCCTATTCAACAACAGACCCTTTTCACAATTGTAAAGCTAGTCTTGTGAGGCAGTTTGTCCAACTAATGGTGGCATAGTCATTTTTGCACAGAACGTGTACAAGCACGGTTTGCTTGTATTGGGACCTGGAAAATGTAGACGTGGCACTTATCATGAAACCATGCACAAGGGACAAGCCCCAGCACACATAGTTAAAACTTCGTTTTCATTTGAATGATGACCGATGTCGCCATTAGTTGGGCAATTGTGGAGTGCAGAGAAGTGAACTTGTGAATTATGAAAAAAAGGTCTATAATTACGCAACTTTTCTTTAAATCAACTATATTCAGAAGTCCAAAGATACCAATGCTTGTTAAATATCCTTGATTTAATGCAAACTAACTTCTCAGATGTTGTAGAAGCAAATTTATGGAAATCGAAAGCATCAACACATTCTGAAATCCCTGTCTGCATCAAAATGTATTTTTTGGCCCCGTGGCTGACTAATGGGCCGCTTTTTTAAAAAACGTTTTATTTCGTACAAAGTTGAACCCAATATTTATGCATTTCACACATGCTATTTTAGAGTTCCAAGCTTAGGAAAAAAAGAAAGGCCTTATTTGTCCAGAAAGGTGAGCCATTAATGTGCAGATTCTTTCATGAATGCAAGCTGCAAAGCCTTTCACATTGCCCAAAGCAAAGAAGGTGCAGAGTTATTAGTAAATTGCACAGAATTTTAATGAACAATATACATTTGGCATTTAGAAAGGGTGTAGTTTCATGTACTAAGTAAGCAGATTTCATCAACTACACAAATTCTGAAACTCTACTTCAAACTGTATGTATCAATCTGCATGGGCTGGTTGTCGGACACACCGCCAGTCAACAACAGAAACTTCAATGCCTTGTCCACACCACCATACTAAGGAGGGCTATAAATTGAAAATAAAGGTTTCAAGGGGAAACACTGTTTACACGGTTTTGCTTATTGCGCACTTGTATATCTACTTCTTTATTTATTGTTGTGGCATCTCGGAAACTGGCACTTCGTGGCTAGCTTTTTCATCCTCGTGTAATGCTACAATCCCATACCCACCAACCTGTGAAGTTCAAAATTTACAAAACATTCCATGGGCACAACACTGGAAGAGGAAGATGGAAATAGCACAATTTGCTTTTTTGAAAGTTTGCCCTTAGCACACACCTCTTGCAGGATACATACACACTTTATCAACAATGATTTACTTTTAGATGCAGCACACAAGCTGCAATGAACTTGGCACAGCAAATATAATGACAATTAACACACTGTTTTCAGATCACAGTGACTTTTTCAGCCACTTTGGTGTAGCCAATTTCGCCTGCTTTAGGAACGGTTTGCTCGAAGTGTACCCCTCTGGTGCCCCTTCACAAACAGCAAGAAAACTTCCAAGGTTATGGTCAGACTCCATGCACTAACTTTTCCACAAACAAAACATATTTTTCCTGAAACTTGATGGAACATTCGTAAAATGGCAGAACTAGCGCAAATTTATAAACTTTACAGAAAACTGGGGAGAGTTGGGAGGTATGCATGCAATCAACAGACTCCCATGCTTTTTTTCCAATCCCTGCATCCTAAATATGTGGCCTATGGTGAGTAAAAAAAAAACTGGTATGATCAATGAGCGTTGCTGTGTAAAGAAGGAGTACACAAGTGAGAAATGTTAAACAATGGGCAAGTCATGCAGACAGCTCACACATTCAATGACACATCAAGAGGAACGACACACTTGACACACAAGGCAATGACACATCATTTGCTTTGTGCTTTAGCACCTTATGAATGATCCGGAGCGCTAGATTATATTAAATAGAAAAAAAAAGAAACGAAAAAAAAAAAGCTTACGCCTCTGAAACTTTGATGGCATGAGGGTCTTCCTTTTTCTTCTTTTTTGGTGGCAGACGATCCTTTGCTTTCCTGCAAGAGTAGTAGAAGCAAAACCAGCGACCAAACAGTGGTGAAACGATAAGAATTAAGCACGCCGTTGAAAAGTAATGCAACATTTCTTATCAGAAACTATGTTTAGCTGCACAAGGACAAAATTGAAAACTTCACACACAAGAGAAACAAGCAAGTGTAACAAGGGGCATGAAGGAACAAACATGAGCTGATACAATGCAACAGCTCCTTTTACTCCATTCTACTGCATTCATTACGCCCGCTAGACAAGCATAATTCAATGATTCCTTTAACTCAGGAACATAAAGAATTGGGGTAGTCTGTTATCCAAGACTACAGCGTCAAGGACAGCGCAGACGAGGACAAAGATGGGTGATGAAGAAGCGATTCTGTCTGTTACACTCATCTTCATCCTTATGTGGACTGTAGTCTAAGATCTTTCACTCGTTTCCATTTTATTGTATCCACCACATGTGACTGTCCCATTCTGGCAATAACTAAGCTGGGGTGATGGTCAGGCCAATGGTGATGCACAAAAATGAATATCAATCAATCAAAATTTTATTCATACGAATAAGAAAAAGGGGGTGACGCCGTGACGGGAAAAAGCTGCTTAACTGCAGCTCGACTAAGCCCGGTCTCCTGTGCTAAGATAGAATCACTGTGTTACTCTAGCCCTGACACTTTTCTGTGCCGACTTTACAAGCACAGTGGTACAGTCGGCACCAGTAGCAATTACCAGGCGGGCTTGCCTTCACCATGTGTGCACAGAAAATGTGCAAACAGTTTGGTGAGAAAGGTGGGCGGACGTATGGATGCTATGAACGACTCAGTTGGAACTGGAGAGTGACTGTGGCTTGTACACTCTATTCATTTAGAATTTTCTCTCCTTAATTTTTGTTCCCAGCCTTTATTAAAACTGCGCCGCTGGTTGCCGTTTCCGCCGCAGGGTAACAAAAGGGGGCACCTACCTGTGTAACGTAAAGGCATTTATTTTAAAGGGTGAGTCTATTCTCCCGCGGCATTTGTACCGGCGCACACCTCCTATTGGCGCTCGGAAGTCACATGACAAACTGCCGGGGGAAAAACGGCCTGAAGGTGCGCCCTAACCTAACATCACATAACCTAATATCACCTAATCTAACCTAACATAACATAACCTAACATAACACCCTAACCTTCCAAGAGCCAATAGGAGGTGAGTGCCGGCAGAAATTCGTTGCAGAAGTTCTCCCGGCTGCCAGGCGAATAGCCACTGCCTATTTTAAAGACGATGTCCAAAAGCTCGTCCCAAAAGGATCGATGACAGCTCTTGCTGCTCGCTTGGAGTATTCGCAACTTTCGGCACAGAATTGATTGTGAGCGCAATAAATAAGGCATTTAGAGGGCAGAACTGCAACCTAAGCTGCCCGGTTGATCCATGATCAACCGCTGATCGAGTGTTGTTTTTGCCTACTCGTCATTATTTGCTACAACGCGAACTCAATGTCACAAATCAGCCTTCTGCGATCTCAAACAGTTTTCAGTTACAGCGAATGCTGACGAGAGAGAGAGAGAGAGAGAGAGAGAGAGAGAGAGAGAGAGAGAGAGAGAGAGAGAGGGGCTTCTAAATGTGTAAGAATGACAGATGACGCGTGCCGTCACTGACAGTCGCTACTCACAGCCTTTGGTCTCGCAGGCTGATCATACGCTTCATTTTGGCAGCCTTCTGAGTCGCCTTCACCTTGGCCTGCGCACGAAAATAGTAGTATTAAACACACACGCCATCACAAACCTACGTTGCAAGAGCGACGGCCTCCACTCTTGGATTCTACTATCCCGTTGAGGATGGTTACAGATGAAAACGTCACTCTACCCCAGATTTACTGCTGTTGTAAGTATGAATTACTCAGACGGGAACACTTATGAACAACATACCATATTCTTGCTCTAGGCGATGAATTGAGAACACGACAGCTGCACACTATCAACTTTTTCTCACACGTGCAACAAAACACACGCCGCAAAAGCGAAAACAGAAGCACATTGTTGGTAGACTGTGCAGTGCGACTCGGACAACTCGCGCCAAAACAAGCCAAAACATTTTTTTTTCCACACATTTGTCATCAGCTCAAAAGTAATAACAGTCTTTGTATCAGCTTTTAATATTGCGTATGAAATCGTTACGCAGTAATTTGTTGAAAACATGACTAGAGCGAGCGTCTTTTAGGTACGGTTTGCTGAATTTGGAGTCTCGGAGGCTCGCCGGAATCGTTAGTTTCCGCGGCTGAAAGAAGTTGCGACGTGCATTGTCCGTCGGAGTGGGAAGCTTTAAAACCCGTTCGTCACTGCAAGCAGTTTGCCGAGACAACCGGTTCAAAACACAGGCCGCGGTTTGAATTGAGAGAGTTCCGTGGACCGACTGCAAAGCCATGGTGTTATTCCAGCAGCTGACGGAGGCGTCGCAGCTCCCGACGCCCGGTCGCAGCGACATGCACAACCGTGAGGCCGTCAACCGAAGCCCGATGTCGACGGCCACCCAATGCGCAAGCAAGCTGCAAGCGCTCTTGGCCGGCCGCAGAAATGCACCAAGCGATGAGCTGAGGGCTCTGTTAAGGTGTGCGATACTGTGCGTGCGTGCGCCTGTTTTTGACTGTGACGCAGTTAGCTTGCGAATGGGTGACGCTTGCGACATGGAAGGCTTTCGTTTCGAGGGAGAGGGCGTGGTCTGTTTAAACGATGCGGCGTATGCGCGACTCGTGCTGCTTATTACTTGGCGGTACCTATGTTTGTAATGAGCAAGACGTACAGCGGTGAGCACTGTTAGGGTGAACACGCGAGCGCGTGGCCGACGGCACTATCAGCGCCGCGTAACAGCCATCGTTGGGAACATTGCACATGCGCAGCATGTGCTTTGCGAAACACTCTTTCCACCGCGCGCATCACGTCATCGATACGCTTGTTCGTCGTCTGCTAGCCGCATTTTTTGTTCGCTGAGCTGATACCTTCTGCATTTCAAGGTCCATCTGGATTGAAGATTGGCGCGTGAAGGAAAAAAGTGAGTGTAAGAGGGATAATTATTAAACTTTTTATTCAAGAAAATTGCACTTTTGCAATTCAAGTTAAACAAGACCATGAGAACAAATATAAAAACATGAGCAAATCTAATAGCGAGTCATGTGACCACTTACAGCAACGACTGCAGCTATTCTGGACGGTAACGAGTCGTAAAGTGATCGAACATATTCCCGATCGGCTTTCAGCCTTTCCCACTCGTTGCTGACTTGCGCCCACAACTGGTCCGAAGTCGCGGAATAAAGGGGCTTCCTTGCCAAAGAAGCTTTCAGACGGCCCCACACGTTTTCTATCACATTCAGGTCCGCTCCTTTCGGAGGCCATTCCAGTAGCTGAATGTGCTGCTCCGCCTGGAACTCCTTGACAGCCCGCGCCGTGTGTATCGGTGACCGGTCCTGTTGGAACAGGTAATCACCGTCTGGGAATAAACTGCTCGCATATGGCAACAGCACATTGTTCAAAATGTTGCAGTATTGTTCCGACGATAAGTGTCCACGTATACGTTGCAGGGGCCCTAAACCATATCTTGAAACAGCACCCCACACGTTCACACTCGATCTCCCACTGGCAGAAACACCTTGCACGTTGTCCGGGTCGTTCCTGCGTGGCATTGTGACGTTAACTAAAACAATTGCTTTTCAAAGCAGGAAGTTTGCCTCACCGTGTGCCTGGTAGTCTCCAAACACGCAATCTTTGGTCTTGTCGCGTCGAAAACGTCGACTCATCCGAAAAGATGACGCGACCCCACTCTTCTGATGTCCATGCTTCGTGCAGCTCAGCGAACTGCCGTCGTGCGTCCTTGTTTGCCGCCGTTAGTAGTGGCTTCTGCGCTGCGACGCGACTGCGAAGGCCCGCAGTACGCAGGCGACGTCGAACAGTGGTGTCCGAAACGTCCAAATCCAAGTCCTCGCGTATTGCTGGGGCTGGCAAGAAAGGGTTACGAACAGCAGCTGCAACTATGAGGGCGTCTTCATCGTCTGTGGTAGCTTTAGGGTGGGGCGCGCGGGGTGCATCCTGAATGCGACCTTCATACTTGTAGGCTTGAATTATCCTGTTCACAGTCTTCAGGGGCCTATTAACTAAAGCGCCAATATACCGCTGGGAATAACCTTTCAGGGAAAGATCGACAATTGAGCGCCGTTCATCATCGGGAACCCTAGCCATAATACGATCTGGCGACAGAATGAACGGCTGCGAAAGATGTTTGGTTGTTTTATATACGGCGTTGCATGCACAACAACTTTGAAGGGAACGAATAGACACGCCCCCATAGATATAGAAGTTTTTTTTGTCTTGTTCTGTTCAAGCACAGATGTTTAAAGAAATCTTAAAATGCAGGATGCATGGACTTAGAAAACAAAAATGCGGCTAGCAGACGACGAACAAGTGCATTCATGACGTCATGCGCGCGGTGGAACAATTATTTCGCGGAAGGCGTGATGCGCATGCGCAATGTTTCCAGTGATGACCGTAACGGGGCGCTGACAGTGCCGTCGGCCACGCGCTCGCGTGTTCACCCTAACAGTGCTCACCGCTGTACTTGGTTATGAGTGAACACTTCCTTCTAAGGGTTTTCATGAGCATGAAAGAACATCAACCGGTGGCTTGCTGGGTGGGGAAGCGGCATTGTAGGCGAGGGCGGTTTGGAGCCGCGTTACCGTTGAAAAAAAATAAATAAAGAAAGTGTCTTGTATGGCATCATACTTCAAGGCGCTGTACGAAGTACTGGTATCGCAGGTAGACAGACTAGAGCTAGTGTGATTACTTAATAATAGCGTTATATATATGAAGAGGAGAGCTTTCCCCCTGCATTGCACCACTGGCATGAATTATGACTGGTTTGCACATGACGTAGCAGATGCCATAAGGCTGAGACTGTCTTGAAGTGCAACAAAAATACGAGACACATAGAAACGACAGGACAAGGTGCTTTCGTTGTGTCTCGTCTTTTCGCCGCACGTCAAAAAACCAACCATACCGCTTGCCCAGCTTGCTGCCATAATGCTGAATCATTGACAGCCGCCACTACACTGCTTAAAACAACTGGAGAATTCACATGCGGCTTATTAGCAGTTTCTTAGTGTATTGCCAGCATAAAGACGTTCATGCAAGGCACATCATGCCTTCCACTTGTGTACTTCTTCAATGGGATCGTCCTCCTGGCATTGGATTCAGCCTGTGCATCATGGGATGTTGTGCATTGATACATATAGTACAGCCGCTAGTACACTTGTGTGGAGCACAAGAGTGACGTGCTTGGGTGTGTGTGTGTGAGCTCCTTATACTGCAGGTACCACTGTTTCGAGGCTGCTTCGTTTCTATGCATGCGCTGCCGAATGAGCTGACCCCACAGGTTTGACTGTCACAGTGATACGTGATAGGGAAAATCGGGCGACCAGGCCCCGATTGTCCACCTTCGTGTGGCTGCCCAGTTGTTGCTAGGACTCCCTTCCTGTAGGACAGACTAACTGTTAAGGTTGAGCTTTGCGTAGCAGTGAAATGCAAGACATGCATCTAGCAGAGGCCAGCCCGCTTGGTCGCACATGTCCTGCGCCGACACGGTAGGTTATAGTAAAGAGCATTAGCGTGCACCATTTCAGGGCTTTAGACTGGGGGTTGTGCATAGCAAACACCTGGAATGTGGTGGTTAACTTTCCGAGACCTCGTGTACAGTGCTCAGCATTTGAACTGCGATACTTGGCCTGCATGGTGGCTGGCATAGTTTTTACGCCACCAGGGAGTGCTGGGGACACCGAGCTGGTACATTATGGTATGTGATGAAAGCGAGGCACCCTAGCTATCACCAAGTGCTTATCGGTTGCACAAAAAGCACCACCCACCATGCGGGCTGATTATCGCATTAGAATCACTGCGCACTGTACATTGTCAGGAAATTAATTTCATCCAATTCAAAATTAAATTTAAAGTGAAAGTGAATAATATTCTCCCCGGATTTGAAGCCAGATGGATGTGGAACCAAATTGGTGGCTTAATCATGTTCTTGGTAACAGCGCTCGAGGAAATTTGTACTAATTGGTGCTGTGGTCACTAATGATGAAAAGCATCCGTGAAGTATGTTTCTAATGCTGGTGGGATGAGCTGAAAATTCAGAATCATCGTCAACACACCATCATACTGCAGAGTGCTGCATCTTCACCTCTGTGTTTAAGTAAACAAAGTTAGTTCTACTGTGAAAAACTTTAGGAGGCGGTCGCTGCGTTCACGTACATGGCATTTAAGCAAAACATGGGGCTGTCACATTCGTAACATACCAGTAGGTTATAAGAATGAAACTACAAATGCAATTATGCCCCAGAACTGTTATCGGGGGTCAGGAAGTCGGGTGTCGGGGAGTATTTTGCCACTATAAGGAATGAGAATACAAATCCCAATATTCCCAACTGATTTTACATTCCTATGACTACATTGCATGTTGCTATGTGCTACTTAACAGTGTTTTTCTGAGTGTGAAAGAAGCCCATGAATATATGCAAAATTGCCGTGCGACTGGCTGCACAAGGCACTTTGCATGTATTTTCGGGTATCTTTCACGCTCGAAAATACACTTTTATGTAGCACGTATTGAGCAACCAAAAGCTGTATCGAGAGTTTTTCATGTTGCTCTACCATTTTCTCATTGACACTTCTCATCGAATTATAATAATTTATAAGTTGATTAATTAATTAGGACTAATTATTTGATCAGGCGGAATGGAAAAAATAATCTGAGCATCTGCAGGCGACGGCAAATAACATCACCTTGGTTCTGTCCAGCCTTGTAGCATTTTCATATTTTTTAAGTTTGGCCCAAGTTAAGTGAAACACTCTGTATTTAGCTAGTAACACTCGAGTCCAACTTTATGGACGCATTTTGCTTTTGAGCCTAAAGTATTGCTTACAGAGTTCTTGTGGGCAGTGTATACTTTCTTTGTACTTGCATAGCTTCGGCATGGTATTTACTGATGTATTGTTCAACTTTATGCAGAAAATTTAGTTGCACGCTCGAAGCAAGCATCTCGAGGACTGTAACCTCAATGAGCGGCACATTCTGCGCTGCTTACGTGCAGGTAAATCGATGGCTTCAACATTCTCTTGCATGCCAAGTTCACTGCACGAGCACCTGTGAGCAGAAATGGCATTATCGTTTTGCTGTGTTAGTGTAGTAAAAGTTGCACACAGTTTTGTGGTCTGCAGCAGAGCATACACACATTCTTAAAGAAAGAGTGAAGATAAGCTATTTGGAAAAACGTATGATGCATATTGTGTGTACCCAAGGGCATACACAAATGATATCTCTTAGTGCATGAGGGTATCATGTTATGTTTCTTGATTTTTCCAGCAGCTGTAGTATCTCTCTGCAGGGAGGGACAGTTGCAGCACTCGGTCTTTATAGTTCATCATGTTTTTTCTGTTTGTTTAATTACTTTGCAAACATCATCAGTGAAAAGTGTACTTCACAGACGAACTTGCAGGGTGACACATTCGTGTGACTGCGTTACCAGTGCACCTTCCACCGTGCATTCCACAGTGCATCACACTCACTTTGCGAGAAGAAAAAGGGAAACCAAGGGGCTCAACTTAAGTTAGTCACAACTGCATCAAGCCAACAGAGAATGAACACAGGGAAAGCGTAGGGAAAAGTAACTGTTCTTTTTAGTTGAAATATGGAAATAATAAGGAAAAAAGGTATACGAAAGTGGGCAAAAAGACAACACGCTGTGGTCGTCCTCCCGTACGCCATTCTTGGGTGTTTGTACTAGATGAAGCCCTGGGTGTGTTAGCAGAACACACTGTAACCTTGCCGGGAGCAGTGCTGGCTAACACTTCTCTGCTTTCTAGACAGGACTGAATGACTTTCCCTAACTGTACCTGATTGTTTGCCGATCCCCCATAGTGGGTATACACTATTTCTAGAGTGAAACCAAACCAAGCTTCAATACAAAGCACGCAGAGCGAGATATTTTTGTGACCACACTATTTGCATAGCTTTCATATGAAATGAAGGTCTATAGGTTTCCTTGTGGCCTTTGTTAGGTTAAACCTGATATCAAAGAAGTCATGCAACTTCTTTGACATGCTTATTACAGTCAAACTTGGTTACAGTGAAGTGGGATCCGACATGAAAATGCTTTCATTAGATTTGACATTTGCTGTAAGCATACACACCAATATCTGCAAACAAAATAAATGCGATTGGGTCTTTTCTGAAAGAAATGTGTATGCTATGCCTCCGATGAGCCAGCAAAGAGTTCCCTTTCTATATTGATGATCCGGTAGCGGCTTGCCATGCTGGTATTTGGCCATGTGATCAGCATTAAATCACACTGCTTTGCATTGCTAAATTAATCGTTTGCACCGTAAATAAACCACTATGCGATTGAGGAGATCGCACAGAATTGACCATATTGACTTGCCGGCTGCGAAGGAAGCCAAGCTAAGCAGTTTGTGAAAACGCGCATGCACATTCAGAATGTGCTGTTTTATGTTTCTCTTGCTGAGTGTATTTCACATTGTTTTGTTACCAGAATACATACTTTGAGCTACCAACTGAATGAATATTTGCTTTGCAGTAACTGATATTGTCTCTGATATTGAATTTTTGATTTTGCTACAGCAGTAGAATACTTACTGAAGTCAAGCATGGCCAATCATACTTTAAATTCACATTGTTGTATTCGATAATTCATTATATCCATTTTATGAGTTCAGACTGCACAGTGGAGCCCACATTTAATGGTCACATTTAAAACGCACTATAGAACAGCTTCTACACACCCGAAATGCTTTTCAAGGAATCTGTGTGAGAGCCGTCCACTTCTAACGACCAGGTGCCCTGCTCAGTTCTGCTTCAACGAATTGAATAAACCATGGCGTGATAGCATCCCAACAAGCCAGGGGAGGGAAGAAGACTGCTCGGTGCCTCCACAGTGCGAGCTTCGCAAAAGGGCCAATCAGTACATCGTCGTGCCTGACTTTTCTTTCTCGTATTTATTTATTTGCTTTAAGGCTAGGCGTTAGATTGATTTTCCTTCCAATGAATTGACTAAAACTTTAATTGGGACTAATTTTTTTTATTGCGATTAATCGGTTAAGCTCACATGATCAAAATCGGGCAAGTGCAGTCATTGACACCAAGAAATTGAGAATGGCTTCCAACTGCGTGTTTCTGTTGGCCAAATCTGTTAAAATATTTAGTTTTCCAATTCCTGTTTGTGTGCTCTAGTGCACCTGTTTTCTTAGCCAGAGAAATGGGAGATGACCAGAGGCATCTTACTTTCCTTCGGTGCATTGGATTGAGTTGGACATGCTTGAATGTACATTTGCACGATGTTTGTTCAAATAATGGTAAAGGCAACTGTTGATAAAAAATTAAAAAAATTACATTTTGGGATTTAGTGCACCAAAATCTTGATATAATCACGAGGCATGACATAGTGGGGGACTCCGGATTAATTTTGACTACCCGGGGTTCTTTAACATGCACCCAATGCAGGTACACTGGCGTTTTTGTATGCAACTGTCGATTCAAATAGCACATTTTTTTCTTCTTCTAAGTGTATTTATTGTAACAAATCACTGACTGACATTTTTTGCTTATGTATGTAAATCCACAAACCCATTAATTAATTGATTAAAAGGTACTGAATAATCGAGCTAAAATTTTAAATTGATGCCCAGCCCTAATTTACTTGCGTAGTCTTCTTACTTTGTGCATGCGCTGCTGCAGTCGGGACGTCACGCATGCAATTGCGGTTGTGCGCCCTCATTCAAGTATCTTGTATATGCAAAGGAATTGACCTAAGACGGTCCACAGCTTGTCAAACTTGAGAGTGCCGTTATTGGGTCAACATACCTCAATTACGAATTTCTGCCAGTTTGGCACAGTGCACATAATGTTTGGGAATACGGCGGCTCTTCCACGCCTTGCTCTGTTCTTTACTGGTAGTTTCGAATGAAAGTCCAGTTATAACGAAGTTCTGATGTGTTGTGAGTGCATTTCATGCAGTGAAGGTGTTCATTGTAACTGGGCTCAACTGCGCTAGCTTTGTGTCAAAGGCACCTCGGCCATGTTCCCTACAGCACCTGCACCCTTTCCTTCCAGAACTTGGTTGAGCAGCAAGGTAGAAGCATGGATGCTGACCTCGCTCGCAGACAGCTTCAGATGGGCGAGATGTTGTTCTACAAGGCTCTGGAAAGCGTGGTCGTTGAAATGAAGCAGCAAAAGCCAGACAGCGATCTCTCGGTTGGTGCATCCCTGTTTGTTGGCCTTAAGTAGCTCTATTGTTTTTGGGTTGTGAGGCCTCTGTGGGAAATCATGTAGGATGGTGGTTGCGCATTTTTTTAAACTCTTGCACTGCAGCTGGTCCTTGTCACTGAAGTCACACAGTCATTGACGGTAAAGTTTATATAAAACAACTGCAATGCACGTATAATAGAGACTAGAGTAAGATAGTGCGAATCTACAAGAGCTGAATTAACGTGCCTGATTATCCGTTTTTTTCATTTCGTACCTGTTCAGTGGAATATTGCTACTGTGGGCATTTTGCATGCTATGGAACACATCTTACGAAGCATTAAACTTGTTCATCGTAGTATTGTCATTCATGAGCGTGTGCATTTGTCAATGGTGTTTGATTTTGTAGTCATGTGAGGCTTCATATTTGCTTTTGATGGTTGTTTTGGCCATTAGGGATGTTGATGCAACCAGCCTCACTCTATAACCAATACAGCTGTGTTTGTTCTTCCTGTTTTTCTCTAGCCATATGACAAAGACACATATTTGTCAATATAGTATTCTTTTTACGGGCATTTAGTGCCTCACGCTTACATCTATTGTATGATTAGTTGCTTTCATGACATGACCACTGTTCATGTAACCAATGCAACCTACCTGTAGTAATGCCTTCAGGCAATACGTAGGTACAGACAAACTTCATAGTTGCCTACCTTGCCATGTTGGCAGTTATTTAAGATGTTGGACATGCATTCATCTACATTTTCACCAATTTCATGTGACGTGCACATACAAAGTCGGCTTCCATTAATTCGACCCTGATGGGATCGATGAAATTGGTCGAATGCAGAACATCAAAACACACTGCTGATTCATTCAGCAGTATTTGCCCGATTTTAACACGCCCCTGAATCAAACGCGCCCGATTTCTACATTTCCAAAGTAGAAAACTAACGTAGAGATAACATTAAAGTTTGTAAACAAAGTAAAAACCTAACGCGCACCTGATTTTTTAGCAAGAATGGGCAAGGGTCAAATATGTCTTGCAATGGCGGTTGGTTTCCTAAAGTTTTCTAAAGCCTGCTTCGCCGCAATACAGTCGTTTTATGCTGTAAAGCATACAAAATTCCCAAAGGCTGTTTTTAGTTCAATTGTCTTGGGAAAAAAAAAAAAAGTCGTGTTAGAATCGGGTAAATACCATTATCAGACATTGTGAACTACCATTATTGCTTGAAAATGTTCCTTGGGTAGGCCAGAAATAACTGTTTTTGATGGGAGATTTGACATGTGCGCATTGCATTTACTGTCCTCAACGCTCTGCCAAGACATGCTGCCATTAAAGGGGTTGCTATTGGGGTCACCATAGGGGTCAGATGCACGCATGCTGACTGGTCAAGTTTGAATTATCCAGCAAAGGCCAATTTTAGGATTGAAATAATTAAAGTTTGGGCCTATGCATGGGTGCTGGCCGGAACCTTTGGTCGGTTGGAATCAAATTAACCGAAAAAATCAAAATTAACTGTAGTCAAATTAACAGAAGTCTACTGTACAGTGTGATTGCACTTTCAAAAAAGCTTCACAATTCTTACCCATCTCGTTGTGTTAATAGCTTTTCGAGGTGATAGACATGCATCTGGCTGCATATGATGCTGTATATGATGTGCACTACAATTTATTCCATTGAGCATTGTGAGGCCAAGTAATTCTGTTTAAGCCTTGTGCTGGTTCACTCTCAATTTTAATTTTACCTCAAATGTACACACAACAAAGCTTTAAGAAAAAAGGGAAAAGTAATGCTCCCTAATGAGGCTTGTACTTACAAATGTGCTATCACGGACAAATGAGATGGAAACTATTAAGGTATAAAGTACAATACCACTTATGAATATTAGCAAGAGAGTGTAATTTGGTACCACTACTATTCTATCGCCACCAGTGGCGGCACAAGCTTTGAACTGTGCATACAAGCTGCAATCATGTGACGTCATGCAATAGACACGAAAACCAAAACGAAATAATGCCTTCTAGTTAGTTAGCCCCAATTTGGTTGCGTTTCATTTGTCCATGACAGTACATTGAGGACGAACTTAGGCAGGCAACAACAAACATGGCAAACATAGTGAACAGAGTACATGTGTACACACAATATCGGAAAGTATGAATTTAGCACACTGCCATCACTTTGTAGTAACACAAAGGATGGCATAATGTAACGGCATAGTATCGATGATGAGAACGTTCATCATCAGCATAACAGAATGGACGAATGGACAAAAAGCAAGATCAGTTTCAAGCTTTTGACCTCCGTCGTATAAAAGGATGCCACAGTATTTCACCAAATTTTAGTTTACTTTTAGAGCGCAGCTCTTAGGCGCCCGTTTCTGCGGTGAGCGTCGGCGTAACTGAGCGAACGAGCACAGCGAAAGATGAAAGCAAACATGAAGCGCAGCGGGGGATGGAAATATGCAAGGAGAAAAGTCGAGAGGAGGGTGCAGCAGAACTATGAGGTGGAAAGCGGAGGAGGCTATGGCGAAAGGGTAGAAGAAAAGTGTAGTGCGGCGGCGATGGCGCCAGAGTAGCGCACGTCGGCGGCGACTGCTGTAATCGCGTCCACGCGTCACCCCCACGCTGCCTGTCGCGATTTCCAGATTGGCGAGGCAGTCGCACCACACTTCACTCCGTTTGCAACGTACCGCATGGGACAGATTGTCCTGCGCCAGCCAATATATCGCGCAGTGAAAACACGTATAGAGCTGCGCTCAAATTTCGCATTAGCGAGTATTGTAATCGTTGGTGAATTTTTACCCGCCGTGGTTGCTCAGTGGCTGTGGTGTTGGGCTGCTGAGCACGAGGTCGCGGGATCGAATCCCGGCCACGGTGGCCGCATTTCGATGGGGGCGAAATGCGAAAACACCCGTGTACTTAGATTTAGGTGCACGTTAAAGAACCCCAGGTGGTCCAAATTTCCGGAGTCCCCCACTACGGTGTGCCTCATAATCAGATCGTGGTTTTGGCACGTAAAACCCCATTATTTCATTTTTGTTGGTGAATTTTTTTATGGAGTGGACAGCCCCATTTAATTAATGATATACAGTGGAATCTCAGTAAACGGAAATCACTTAAATGGTACTGCCACTTAAATGGAACACCATCCTCATGGTTGGTTGGTCTTGTGTACATGCAATGCTAAAAGCTTTGTCTCCTGATAAACGGAACCAATTTCCCTGGTCTCTTGAGGTTCCATTTAAAGAGAGTGCACCTTAATGACTGATAGTTAAAGCGGTGACTGTTAACCCCTTAACTGCCATGACAAATTAAAAAAAATGTTTTTAAAAGTGCAGAAGTTTTTTAGACCTACATATATTTTGTAGCATTTTTTGTAAAACGTATACCAGGAATGCCTATTGCATTTTTACTAGTCTTGTTAAAAAAGAATAGCAAAAGTCATTGTGCATTTGTCAAAATTACCATAAGCTGCACATATACACATGTGCATAAATTATGGAAAGTTCATAACGAGTTAACTCGTTGTCGGCAGTTAAGTGGTTAAAGGACTGTTAGCTTTCTACAGTTTTTGTGACATGTATGTGGACATCAAGTACATCAAGGACCTTCAAGGACATTTTCACGTGTGTCACTAGATAAAAATAAATAAAATGACCTGTATCTTATCTTTCTTGCATTGAAGGTTTACCTCAGCAACAGTGCTTTCCAGAGGTCACTGTTTGCGTGCTGCCTGGAGATTGTGATGTTCTGCTACAACTCGCAACGGTAATTGTTTCCTTTTGTTTTTTTTGTCTCCTTGCAGAACAGTAGTGACACGGTTGATATTTTTGATGATGCTGTTGATGGTTAGAATTTCAGTATGAGGGAAGTGTTTGTGAATTGATGAATGGCATTTGCTTTGGCATACCTGGGTTTATGTACTTAAAAAAAGTGGTCCTGTAAATTAGAGACGTTATTTATTTTTTTGACAAACAGTTTTTCTTAAAAACATCAGAAATTGTATAATAGTCACTTATGAATGTTTAGTGAGTTGAAACTTACTAACTTACATTTTAGATAATAACTTTAGTACACATGTTCCAATTTCAGAACTGAAGCTGGTGCATGTGTATGTCGTAGAAATCCTTAGACTGCTACTACTTTTGAAATATTCCTCCCTGAAATCTGTCACGGGATATTATACCGGTCTTTCACATAGTTGAAAGAGCTGTTTGCAAGGCTGGTTGGTTTATGTGAAAGGAGCGCATAACAGTGCAAAATGAGACGCAGTAGACTTCCATTGATTCAACTCGAGTTAATTCGATTTTTCGGTTAATTCGATCCCGACTAAAGGTCCCGTCGGCGCCGATACATTTCTATAGGCCTAAACTTCCGTTATTTCGATCCTAAATTGGCTTCGCCGGATAATTCGAGCTTGACTGGTCAGTTTCGCCGCAATTCAGCCGTGTTATGCGGTGAAGCATACCAAGAATGGAAAGGGACCACTGTCACGGGACATAGTGCACATTCCTTAAATATACGGGCATGCATGCGCTGTCTCCGGTCACAGTAAGAGCAGCTAGACGCCTATTAAGCATACTGGCAGTCATTAAGAGCTCTTTCTGACATTGCTGTGGAGATTTGAGCCCTCATTTTGCCCGCCAAGTGTGACTCGTATATAAGACCGGCCTAGTATGCGTTCCTTAATTATGCGCACGTGCTGTGCACCGAGAAGTGGTGAGAAACCATGTGTGCTTTGGGAAAGCTAGCGAAAAGGAAGGTGGTACGATGAATACACTCCGAAAGTCTAGGGGATGTTTAAAGTCAACAAAAGAGCAGTGTTCTATCTAAAACTCTGAAGGCCTGCCAGTAAACTAATTAGGCGTCTCGGTGCTCGTATTGTGACCGGAGGCAATGCATGTGCGTGTGCAAATTGAGGAACACCAGCTATGTCACATAACAGTGGCACCTTTCACTGCTTGGTATTCTTCACTGCATAACATGGCTCTACTGCGGCGAAGCAAACTTTGAAGGCAAATACTGTCAAGTGAATCAATGGCATTTCGGCGTCTTTTTCTTTCTTTTGTTTAATTTGACTCGCCAGATAATTCGCTCAGTTCTGTCTTGCCCTACTGTGTATGAGGAAGCCTTTATGAAGAAATAGTAAATGCAGTACAGTTTGCTGCCAGCTTGTCAATGAATATGTGTAAACTTGATCTTTAATGGACTATCAGACTATGCATTCTGACTACCCCTTCTCAGAATGAATTGCCATGCTTAGAACCACACAAAACTGGTTAACAGGGGCAAATAAGCAAACAAAATTAAATGCAAAAATGAAACTTATAAATGAGTAAACAACTAAAAGCAACTCACGACTATTGCAGGCTAAATATAACATGCACTGCAAGGCCGTAGCAATGGCAGGGTTAGGTGACGACTCTTGACATTACGGTATGTACATAACAACCTAGCTTGTCTGTCTTTTCAGTGATCTTTTCGATTGCCTCACCTGCAATTTGCTTCTATTTAGTTACAAAGAACTACAGTAATGTCATATAAATGCAGCAACAAGTACAGTTGCAACATTGCGGTCAAGAAGCACATACAACCATAACTTGTACCAACCATATTGAAAAGATATTGCAACAAGCAGAGGGGAATTGTGTACAGTAAGCAGCATACGGAATTGCAGACCCAGACTTGCATAACTTGCAGCAGAAACCACAGGACTCCTACACAAGACTCAAGGAGTAGAAAAAAACAAAACAGAAGTTTCAACTCCTCCTTCACCTCGATTGTACACTCTGGGCTAATGTGAAAGGGGAGAAGCAAAAACTTCTGTACTTGATCTGTGTTCAAACCGCAACTTATGCAAACATGCATGCCAGAAGCCGTCGCATTGCTATTTGATATAAAGTTGTCACTTTGAAGAATCCCCCTTGTGAAACTTCTTGTTTAGTGCAGAACTAGGAAAATTGCTGGCTTTGAATGCTAATCTCACCTCTCCTGTCACATTCATGTGTATGTCTCTAGAGAAGATTGTCCTCCCAAATGCCTTTCTCTCATATTGGAATGCCTATATATATATATATATATATATATATATATATATGCCCCGCAAATCAACTCATTTTTGTTCTGTGCATTGTACGCACCATGTCTTAAACGTAATCTCACACTGAGTGCCTATTGGAGGCGTTTCTACCTCTTGCAGGAAATGTATGTGTACAAGAATTGCTTTCTGCTTCTTGCTGTTAACTTAACCGTGGCTTTCTGTTTTGCCAGTTTATTTGCTAAACTATTTATCTATGTAAAAGGGGGATACTGCATTACAAAAACATGGACAACAGATCGAATAAGTGGACAGGATGCGCTGCGCGCAGACTCACAACTGAATTTTATTGGGTGAAAGTTGACATATATACAATGAACAAAAAAGACTTCATCATGCTCAGTGGCCATCCAAAATGCTGCAGTCGCAATCTTGTGTCCAGAAATTGCCCTTCACAATCGGCAAGTACCATGGAAGGATCGCTTTTTTTTTCTCGTTTTTATAATATACGCCTCGGCAGACAACTCCCGTGTACGGTGGTGCCTATGACGGTACAAAATCTTAGTTCTTTCTAGAAGCGGAAGGTATACCTTCTTTGTCTCATTTTCCCAAGCCCTGCAATGCTTTGCTACGTGGGAATATTCGTCTGATGACTGGTCCTTAAAATGTTCTTTAAAACGGATATTAATGTGCAGTGTCCCCCTTTTACGAGATGAACATACACCAACTAGCCCAACCTGCCGCTCTACTATTTGATTATGGTCAAATTCACAGCGTGCTTCAATGCCTGCAGCAAAAAGCACGTACAGGTCGTTAAAGTTTGGTACAATAAATACTATGAGCCGAAGTGGTTTATATCAAAGTGGTTTGATGCGGTGCCTTCTTTAAGATTCACTTTTCTGAAAGTGCAATGTCTATGCTGTCCATTGCTGTTGCAGTTCAAAGCACTTGCAGTGTGTACAATCATTTGGCCTTGCAGAGAATTTCCCTGGATCTTGGAGGTGTTCTGTCTGAAGCCTTACAACTTCTACAAGATCACTGAGCCTTTGATCCGTGCTGAGAAAAGCTTGTGGCGAGAAGTCATCAAGCACCTCAATCAAGTGAGGATAATTTTTGACGGTATACATTGAGCGGGATATCGTTAGTGTTTACACTGGCTAGTGAGGCCTCTTGTCTGAAGTCTCTTGTGTGTCTTGTGTACATCTGAGATGTGTAATTGCACAAAATTTTACTTGCAACGGCAAATTATACTTGGTGTTTGCACTTATTTGTGTTGCATTGTCTCAAGTCTCTCGTATGTCATGTCTCATCACGCACAGAAAAAGGTGACACAACCAGCAAATAGACCCCTAGTATGTACTTCTTGAGGGTGTGAGAACTTGCTTATACAGCTTATCTGTCTTTGATATATCTGTCACTCAGTTTGGCATAAGTCTTCGAAGGATTTTTTTTTGTCCTGGATGCTGACAGCAGGTTTGCTATGCAGATTGAGGAGCAGATCCTGGAGTCTCTCGCCTGGAAAGACGACTCTCCACTGTGGGATGTACTGAGCCGCTCCCAGCAGATTGTGCCCCAGTGTAAAGAGGTGCGTCAGTTTCGTGCTTGCCTACTTGACATCATTTCATTGTGATGTAAGAGTAACTTTGGTTTTGTTTCATTACAGAGTACCCATCATTAATTTCTAGTAGAAGGTCACATTATTGTTGATAGATTGCAATTACTTCTGTCCCTAGCTTGGTTAGAGTCACTTTTGTGTAATTTTGTCTTGAGTTTACAAATAATTTATCTTTCCACATTGAAAAGCAGCTGTCCTGAGTGGGAATCTTACTGTTGCCATTACTGTTTTGATATTGTGTTACTGCTGATCTTATGACAAAGAGGTCGGCATTGAGCTTGATTACCTAATTTTTTGTTATGAGCAAATAATAAATTTGGCTTTGCCATAGTTGAAAATTGGGGTTGCTGTTATGGGTAAAAAAAATCATATTGCTCTTGTCACACAGGAAAAAATTTTTATTTTGAGCTTTATTATTTCAACTTTTGTGAGCTAGCACTAAGCTCGGTTTAACAGTGTTGAGTGCTTCCTCTCCTGAAGTGGCTACGTATCGCATTACTAAAGCTGCATTGCTTGTTTAGATGATGAGGAGTAGTCGAACGAGGAATGTCGCTTGAAGCCAGTGTTTCGACAGGGTGACTTGTCTTTGTCAGGGCAGCAACTGCTTTTCTTAGCAGCGTTTCTAAGCGATGTCCTGGCCCATTCTCCTCATCCTCGCCCTTTGAGGGTGGGGAAGAGTGAGCTTCGCATACATAAATATGATGCCAAGGAAAGCAGCTGCTGCCCTGATGAAGACAAGTTCCCCTGTCGAAACGTTGGCTTAAAGTAACATTCCGTGTTCGACTACTCCGCATCATTTCAAGATTGCACTTTCCTTTAAACTTCTGTCTTGTTTGGATTGCTTGTTTAGGTGTTTCCTCAGTGGCGAATTGAAATGTTTGAAGAATCTGAGAAGAATGATGACAATGAAACTCTCTCTTCTGTGGCACACCTTTCGCCAAGCAGATCACGAAGCGACCAGAGCCACTTCAGGTCAAATGAAACAGGTAAGTGTCCACAAACATATTTGAGATTGACATGATTTAAGAGAAAAAAAAAAAAAGAACAGACAGCATGAAAGAAAAGGAGTAGACACGGGGTAGACACCAAGACAAGTACTACTTTGACCAGTTTTCTTTTGTGCTGTGTCTGTTTTTTGTGCTCTTCAATCATGTCATAAATGCATCAACTAGGCCCTCTGAAAGTCCTTTTAAGTGCTTATTTGAGAATGTCATTGGCCGCTTGTCAGGGATGGTTTGAAATGAACCATCCGTGTGTCTGCTTTTCAGAAATACAGAGGGTTGTTTTCTGTGTCCCTTGTGTCAAAAGTTTTGTGCAGCCTTTAGCCATGGGTCTGTATGACATCTAAGCATGATCACAGTGCTTGTTAGTACAGCAGGTAAGCCCTTTGTTCCGGTCAAATTAGGAAGAAAACAATGAAAGCAATAACATGACATGCTCAGTGACCTTTCCACATGAAGAAGCATGGTGCTGTTGCAGCCTGCCAGGATGTATGAAAGAAATCGATGAAGGCATGCCACAATTTGCATAGGCCAGCATAATTTCTGCATAAATCTGCTAGACTGAAGAAGTTTCATGAACGAGAAAGTTGGCTTCCACCTCAGTGTAGCGTTAACTGTTTGGGTGCCAGGTGTTTTTCCAAAGTGTAACAAATTAAATTTCTGTCTAGGTAACCCATTAGCAGCATTTAAATTCGCATGCTATTTATTGATGATACATTGCTGAACATTTTAGAAAGTTCTAAATCTGAAAAATCAGACATGAAATTCACTGACGATTACAATACTCCCTAATGCAAAATTTGAGCGCAGCTCTATACGTGTTTTCATTTCACGTATATTGGCTGGTGCGGACAATTTGCCTCCTGCGGCACTTTGGAAACAGAGCGAAGTGTGGCGTGACTGCCTCGGTAATCTGGAGATCGCGAGAGCCAGTGAGTGGGTGACGTGTGGGTGCGATTCACAGCAGCCGCCGCAGACAGACCTCCCAGACGACGAGCGCTACTCTGGCGCCATCTCGTAGCTATCGTCGCCATACGCGTCGCCTTCTCATGCTTTCGCCGCACCCTCCTCCTCCTCCGCTTCCCGCCTCATGGTTCTGCTGCACCCTCATCCTCCACTGTCCTCCTCGCATCCGCGTTCACTCTTTCATTCTGCACTGTGCTCGTTCGCCCGATAACGCCGATGCTTGCTGCAGGAACGGGCGCCTAAGAGCTGCGCTCTAAAATGAAGACTTATGGTAGTTCATTGTTTTATTGGGATAATTCGTGTTCCTCCGGGAGCGTGGCATCGTTGCAGCTGTCATTGCCCATTGAAAATGCCTCATAATCATTGAAGTCTTCTGAATGATTGTTCATAAGAAGTTCTGTAAGTTCTGCATCGTTTATAAAATTTGCGGGGAAACAAGAGATGCGAGCAACACCGGCAGTTGATAAGCTTTGTTGCACCAACTGTCGTATAAAACCAAAACCTACCATAAAATTTTAGTTTAACCAACTTCTGAGCAAATGGCTCCACCAGTCTGCATATGTTTCTCTCTCGAATTGTCTCAGGCTTGGTCAGTAGTGTGCACTGGCAGCCAGACCAGATTATTTATTTATTTATTTATTTATTTATTTATTTATTTATACATACTGCAGCCCATTGGGCTTCAGCAGAATTGGACAAGAAGCATAAAAACACACACACACACACACACACACAAATTGAATCCTAATGATGCAAAAGTAACCACACTGTGTATAAAATTATTACAAAATCAGAATACAAGGCAATGAAACAAACTTAAATGAGAACAATGTAAGGTGCTTAGTTATACATTTGCTATACTATGCTAGAGCATTCAGAAATGCGGACAATAAGAATGGCCGAGTTGTACCAGGTAATGAGTTCCAGTAATGAGTTCCAGTGCCAGGTAACAGTTCCAGTGATCAATTGTGCATGGAAAAAAAAAGAACTGTATTAAAGTGTGTCGGTACGTGTGTAGAAAGCTGCGATGTTTAGGGCATGGTGACTTCGAGTAAAAGAATGGTTAGTAATTAAGTTACTGAAGAGATAGCATAACGAATTTATGAAACAATATAAGAACTTAGGTGACTCATTCTTCTGCCACACTGAAAGTGGTTGTAGGTTAGATGTGTGAATAGATAATAAGGGTGAGAAATCACGTTTATATTGTGGGTTTGTTGGGAATGGCACTAAAAATGATTAAGCGACAACAGTAGCCCACACCGGTTCTTCACAAAGAAAGCTTTGCAGTTAAAGAAAACCATTTCATGTAGTTCAGGAATAGAAACTTCTGCCTGGTACCTTTCCAAGGCATCCATTCTGGCATCTGAGCTAATTAGAAGGCCAGCAGATGATAGGTTATATTGTCTGCTGAAAGGGTAATATATGAAAGGGTAAGTCGGGCATGCAATTAAGAGTAGCACAAAGCTTACAAGGGAAACTTGTATGTATAAATAAAAAAAATCAGAGGTAAGAAGAAAAAAGAAAAAGAAATTGTTGGGCTTTAGAGATTGAACGTGGTACCCGCCTTTGTAGCTCAGTGCCGATGTCAGGGGGATGCAAGTTTTTCCCTTCTTGGTACTGATTCAGTTGCAGGCTCAGATAAGTACTTTGTGGACACGTGTGTGTACACTCGCGTAGTCGCACTATACTACCTGTCCTCATCACCACTCCTCATACCCCCCTTTTCCTCCTCTCCCTTCTGAGCAGAGTAGCAGGTGCAGAACCCAATCTCTCTACATTTCCTCGATTAATTTTCTCTCTCTCGTTGGGCTGCTAAGCACGAGGTCGCGAGATCGAATCCAGGCCAAGGCAGCCGTGTTTCGATGGGGGCGAAATGCAAAAAAGACCAGTTTACTTGGATTTAGGTGCACGTTAAAGTACCCCAGGTGGTCCAAATTATTCCGGAGTCCCTCACTATGGCGTGCCTCATAATCAGATGGTGGTTTAGGCACGTAAAACCCCATGCTATAATTTAATTAAATTTTTCTCTCTCTCGTGACTCCATAGCTATGCTGGAAGGAGAGCATACTTTTCAAGGCGCCATTAGTGCTAACCGGACAGCACTAAAATAGAACTATTTATGGCTTACACATGTTAGAACATAGGCTGCCAAGGTTGCTAAACGTGCTGAATGACAACATCATTGAACATGGAGAACATCGGTTTTCAGGAGTCATGTCATTATTTCTCCATATCCTGACTTTGAAGTGAAGCCTGCATTCGTCGTTTCCTTGTTACTGACTTAAAAGGATCGAATTTGGCCTAGTTGGTCTTGGTCTCGAATGGCAAATTGCCATGTTGTCTTATTTGCCTCTCCTCTGTGTGTGTCCATTTAGTGCTCAGCATGTCTTTTGTTCAAGACCTTGTCATTGAGGGCTTTGTAAAAATAGTAATAAAATTTTTTTTTCGCTTTAGAATACCACATTTTGTGTCAGTTTGTGTATGCCTAGATTGTTGCATGTGCATGTATTCTGCAAGCAATGGTTGTGCCAGAAACTCGATAAAATTTTTGTATCACTTTCTCCAATTTGTGAATTTTATGTAGCCGGGATTTGTGACTGCTGCGAAACTGCCCGTGTGGGGTCCAGTAGCTTTGTCAAGCGGTCCATCTGAAAGCTTTTCCTGCTGGCTTCCAGCATCATACGTTTATTACTATATTACTAACTGTAATATGCAATTTCCTTACTTTCTATCTCTCCAAGGGAGCTCTGCTGGTAGCTGTCATGGTGAGAGAGCAGCAAGGGTAACTGCCAGCCCTGCACCGTCATCACCCGAGGCGTCCAAAGATAAACCTCCACGTTGCGACTCCCTGGCACTTTTTTTTCGAAAGGTGTGGATGGTTCAAGTGTTTTTGGCAAATGATAAGCTAGGCCAGAGCGGTATGTTGCGCTCTGTCTTAACTTGCAGTGGGTCCCATCTGAGACCGTATTCTCAGTCAACCTTTTGGGGGGGGCATGCTTTCACTTTTGCCTTGGGCGCACGTCAAGGAACCCTAGGTGGTCACAATTAATCTGGAGTCCCCCACTACGGCATGCTTCATAATTATGTCGTAGTTCTGGTATGTGAAACCCCAGAATTTAAATTTCCTTTAAACGTCGCTCTACGTCTAAGTGTGAATTAAAGGGGAAAATGATGTTACAACTGGACCATGGTTTCGAACATAATGCGAGGGGCTTTCCTCAGGCTGGAAGTTCTGAAAAGAAAGAAAAAGAAACATATTTGTGCAAGTGTGGTACATTTTGTCTAAAAGAAAAGGGCATTTCTATCAAGCATTTCTCGTATTGACTACGCTTCCTAACGTGTAGTGCCCACTACAATCCCGAACAGGTCTATCACTTGGCGGCCGTGCGCTTCTTGGACATGTGCGAGAGACTGGGCATTCAGAAGGACATCCAGCACAAGATCTGGACCTGCTTCGAGCACTCCCTCGTGGCGCACATCGACCTGATGAGGGACCGGCACCTCGATCAACTGATCTTGTGCGCGCTCTATGTTGGCGCCAAGGTGAGAGACTCTATGCTTTCACGCTTCCTTGGGTGGGCCTTCGATTGGAATTGCAATGCCTCGCTATTATGAGGCACTGTGATGGCACCAGTTATGGCACACAAGTGCTCTCGTATCAGATGCCTTTTGTCTTAGATGCTTCCTAAAAATAATGCAACTTAAATGCAATTCTGTTAACTGTGTCCACACTCTGTATTTCTTGTTAACCTGGCTTGTAGATTTATTTATTTATTTATGATTTATTTTTTACGGGTTGTTTTGTTGCGGTCTTCATCAGCACTACTGTAGAACCTGATTGATATACGATCCCATTTGGTAAGATTTCCCAGCACCAGCGTTCACGATCGAGAACACAAAAACATGGCCCAATACAGTTACGCCTCTTTTTGTCTGGTTGATTCGTTCCAAGAAAGTGTGATCTATCGGCACTAATGTTAAGTGCATTGCCAAACAGCGATCGTAGTAGCCGCTCACCGCAGCAGCTTTCAGGCGGTACTCGACTGCCCATGTCATGTGAGAATGCCGCCGCGCACTCAGTTTACAATTTCAGTACTGGCAGATCTTCTCGTGGGTCGTCACAAGCCATATTCAAAGCTATCGCCGCCATCCATATTGAGATAAGCATTTTCACCTATCTGTGTCGCAGTGCGTGTGGCGTAGTGCCAGTGGAATTGTACTGCATGCTTTTAAAAGATAACACAACCACGGCACAGTTGGTCAAAAGTGAACGTTATGTTTCGCTCTGGTGGCATCGTATTCTGGCAAAGCCCACGAGCTCGATTTTGTTTCGGAAACACTACAAAAATGACAATGCGCGTCTCGGAATGCCCAGGCTTTAGCAACTCGCTGCGTTTTTGCATGCAACAATTTGCGCAACGCTTCTCTTTACGTTGGTGTCAACTACGGTTGAGTCTGCCAATTTTCTTTAGTCAATTCGGAGTGTATGTTTTCCGTTTGGTATATTTTTTTTCTCGTAATTTTTGTCCAAAACGTGTGAACGAGGTTCCGCTGTATACGTAGGTGCGCTTGCACAAAGCCGAGTTTTTTGTAGGGGGCGTATACCGTTTGCCAAGTCTGTAAAAAGCTTTTTGTTTATGTCCCCGTCATCTAGAATATGAAGTTTCTCTCTGTCAATTCGTCCATCTGTTTGTTTGCTTCTGTGTGGGCCTACTGTGAACAACACTTGGAGATATGAGGATCAAGATTGTTAGTTATGTCCATGTATTGTACAGAATTTACATGGTTTTTTGAGAAAGCTTGGAGTGGGAAGTGTAAGCATCAAATTCTCGTGCATATGTTAATAAAGCAGGATTTATATTGCAGGAATATTCATTATAAGAATTGAGCAAGATCTAGGCAATAAGTCATGGGAAATATGAGGACCTATCGCTCAGGCTCACTGACATATAGGGCAAGAAAATGGACATTGTTTTTATGTGGCTTGATTATGCATTGCCGATAAAATGGTGTTTGAGTTAAAAGCCTGCTAATGTTTCAACTTACACAGAAATTGAATTTGTTGCACATTGGATTCAGGGACCCAAAGGGTTAACTAGCGTTTATTTTTCATAGCACAGGAGATGTCAGCGTGAAATGTTCAATGGAGTGCAGCAAACTTATAAGAAAACTAATACATAAAATAAATCAGTCCTGCGAATGGCAGTCTAACGTTTTCTGTTGCTTCCTAGGTAACCAAATTTGCCACCAATTTCGAGACCATCCTAAACTGCTACAGAGAGCAGTCTCACAAGAAAAGCCACGTGAGTAAGACTTTCACAGTTGAGCGCATCCATGTTAACTTTTAGCATGCCACTTGGACATGGACTATCTCTCCTTTTTTCTTGCCTGTACTCTGCAGGTGTATCGCAGTGTTTACCTGAGACGGAATGCAGGGCATGGTGAGCTTCACTTTTTCACTATAATACATTAATTATAGTACAGCGATAGTGTTCTCGCATAACAGATATTGCTCTAGGCAGTTGGGAATGTGCGGCTGTTGGTAATTGGCAATCAGCTGCAGGCTCGTCCTTGCATACACACTATAATGTGGCAATGCCTAGCTGATGGACTGTAGCAGAGAATGGTAACGCGATTGTGCAGCAGACGTTTATGGGACACAGTGGCTTATTTATGTAAATCAGCTTGGCGCAGCTGATGCATCTGTTGGTTGCTTTACAAATAAACTGGTAAAAAAAAGGTGGCAGAGTTCATGATGTCGCCTTGTCGCTCACTGTGAGCAATGCATGAAACTTGCGTTTCTTTTTATTTCAGAGGAACGAGGCGACATCATCAAGTTCTACAATGATGTAAGCATCGTCAGAATTTTACTTTATTTTTTTTTTCACTCCTGTAAGAAAGTGTTTTGTGTGTTTTCTTAGGCATGGTTCAGGTGCAAAACAACTGCAAGTTTTATTTCACATTCACATGAAATTACTAACTGAAGCTTAAAGTTATTGAAATGTGTATGGGCTGATTTATAACTGCACACTCTCCAGCTTATCATCACATAAACCAGTTTTGTAGTAGTCATATGCTAACATCTGGTGAGGCAAACACATATAGTAGTTGTAATTGACCTGAATGTGCCTGAAGACTTGAAAGTTTAACCTAAAGTGAAAATGTCATGAAGGATGCCTCAGCAGAGCTTGCATGTCACTTGATGCCCGTGACATGCAAGCACTGGCCTCCCCACTACATATTATAGTTTTCTCACTACAGCTCTGCCATCCCCCTATTTTGACTTTTTCATGCAGCCCGGTTATAACGATTATCGGTTATAACAATGGAATTTTCGTGGCACTTGAACATTATTATACAGTCAAACCTCAATATAACGAAGTTGTACTTGCAGCGAAAAACTTCGTTATATCGAGAATTTTGTCATATTGAGGTTTCGTTAATTCAATAGGACTAAGATGGGGAAATAAAAATAGTTCGTTACATCGCGAATTTCGTTAAATCGAGGTTCGTTATATCGAGGTTTGACTGTAAGTGGGTTCGATTGTATATCAGAGTTACTAGTCACGAAGGTGAGAAGTGAAATCATATAATTTGCAGGTCTACGTAAGCCGGATGGCTGAATTTGTCAAGAGCTTCCGTTCGGGTACAAAGATGGTGAGTTTTTCGTTATCTTTGTGCAGATGATTTGTATGCCAACTAAGACTTTGTTACTGTACAGTACTTCATTAGTCTGAAGATCTTGGTGAAGTAAACTGCAGGTCTTGTCGGTACCGTGGCCGACTTTAGAATGTTGGTTCAAGCCGACTATCACCGCGAGGTCCTATTTAAGTTTATGTTTGAAGTTCGGTTGCGGCCATTTATATCACGTTGCTTTGTCTTACTATGCCTTACGACAACCCTTTTCCAATGTAACAACGAAAAGGGGGGGCGGGGGAGGAGCTGCTTGAGTTGTCTGATATCGGTGTAGCTTTAAGGAGCCAACCGTTTGTTGCAGAATGAGATTGTTTGCCTGACGCCCCTGCCACGTGCCAAATACATGCTCAGCTCGCCGAAACGCCAGGTTTCGCCCAACATAAAGCTCTTTGTGTCACCGCTGAAGGCTGACCACTTTGCGACACCTGAGCGCCACACTTACCACTTCAACCAAAGCCCAGCCAAGGTGAGTACATGTTTACAGTGGTAGTCGCTGTGGGTTCTTTCATCTCTCAGTGTTTAATGTATGTGCACATCAGCAGGTGTGTGAGCTAACCTAACCTTATGAAATCTTTGCAGTTGCCTTGGGTAACCAAGTGGCCATTGTTCAAATGTCCCTTCATCGTCTGTAGCAGCAATAAAGTACTTAAAGGGCCCCTCACCAGGCCACATGGCCCTCCTCACCAGTTTTGGTTATATGCGGGAAGTTGTTACGTGCCCTGTAAGGAATGTTCTACCGCAAGAATTTTTTGAATTGGTGCAGTAATAGCAGAGATAGGAATGTTTGAAGTGCAGCGAACCCATGATTTCAGGAGGTGACATCACCACCAACACACACTCTCTCCACTTGCCCCGTCTAGCCCCTCCACAAGCGACATTCCTTCCGTGCGTTCTCCCATAGTGGATCCGAAGGATTGCATGATTAATATAGCGGAATCTCGTTGATACGATCTTTACGGGAACCGGAAAATAAAGCGTATCATCCGAAATTTGTGTTATCCAACGTATTATGTAGCCAAATTTTATTATCGGGAAAAGAAAAAGAACTGTATTATTCTGAAAAACATATTATGCAGAATCATATCAGTGATATTTCGCTGTAAGTCACGGGCCCCACCTTCTTTTTTTTTTCTTTCTTCTCTCACGCATTTTTGCTGAGTGGTGCACTTCCGGTGAACGTCTCGCTCGTGAGCTGTTGCGTTTGTCTTGTTTCGCGCAGCAGACGATTTTGCATGCTCTGCACGAGAACACCTGATTAGTGGTATAAGTCAGTGGCACAGTCACGTGCACTGATGCAGGCATGAGAGGATGAAAGAGCATGATCGCGGCGCTGGGACATGGTAGAAAATTACATAGTTTCACCCTCAGTGTGTACGACTGCACGACGTAGGAACAAGCAGACGAAACAGAAGTACATCTCTCTTGCTACGATACGAATTACACACAGACATTTGGTTTGTATGTTTTATTTCTCTAAGCTTTAATTTGTTGATTGAAGCAACAGATTAAACAAATAACTGATATTGCCTTGAATAATTCAAGTCACGTGTCACTGTGAGTGACGTCACAACATTACCATGTACGTAGGCGCACTTGTGCGTCTGACTTCGACTCTCCAGCTGGGAGTGTGGCTCCCTTGAGAAGAAGGGCGCGCTGCATTTGGTTTGAACTTTCAGCTGTTTTCGTGACGCACAGTGGTGTGATACTTTCCAGATGCGATTGTCAGTGTGCATTCTATACAGTCTCCCGCAGACGCAGCGGCTTGTTTTCGCTAAATTAAAGCAACTACCAGTGACTTGTGGCCTGTTAAACTATGATTTTCATATTCAGGGGGTGAAAAACTATAATCATTCGTTGAAAGCTCACTTTTTTGAAAAGTTCTTCAGCTGCCCTTTAAAGTCTAAATGTTTTAAAATAAATTCCCAAATTTGGTAGGTTATAAATTTGTAGCTCTGCAATAAGAACAGCTATCGCAGTTCTGTAAACTGCATCTGCTGAGCATCCAAAGTATACAAATTTCGTATATCAATTTATATCTGACGTGAATTTCTTACATTGTTTACAAGGGTTTTTAGCCACTCACATAATAGTGGTTTATTTGAGAGCCATGTATAATACATCAATTTTGTCTGCTTTAGATGTACTATTAGCTGCAATTTAAAGAATTAGGATATCGTTAGTCATTGCTAAGTTACACATTTGTAAACTTTATAGTTTCGTTTCCGGGAAATTGTAATTTTCAACCATCTTTATTAAAAAATTTACAGCTTAAATCAAAAATCTGCTTCCAACAGTCGCTACATTTTAACTTTTTTCTTTTAAGTACAACAAACATCTTCAGATTTGATGCACTGGTTGCCAAGAAAAATGATTTTTCCTTTTTCATGTATTTAGATAGGAGCGCCCGAGCTAAAGCATTAAGACTGTCGGTGTTGAAAAAAGTTGCAGTTTTGCCCGAAACGCAAAGCATCAATTGCGATAGCAAATTATTAGACAGCTATACGAAGTAAGAATAGCAGTTTTATCGACCGTGTAAACTCTTAAACGTTCACTTACTAAATAAATTAAGAAGCATTGTATCACACGCACACAGGCACACATAAACACATTGCGCTCGATGAATGCGGGCACTCACTGCCAAAACAATGGCGTGAGGAAGAGTAGCAGCAGCAGCGAGCGAATTCACCTTCATCCTGCCTCTCGCTTCAACGTGAACTAAGCGGTGAGAACACAGCGCACACAAAGCTATCAACCCTCGGCACACCTACACTCTGTACTCATTGCAGATCGCTTTCAAGATACGGCCTTGCTCAGCCACGCCATACACAGCCGGTGGCGGAGTAGAACGTGTTACTGTGGTGGTGTTACTGTGGTGTTACAGTAGAACGTGTTACTGTTTAAGAATGGAAGTTGCAGTCTTTTCTTTGTGTGGTTAGTTTTCACAGCCTGCTCAGCCAGCTCATCTATCACCTGCCAGGAGTCTACAATAGAGAGGAAGTGTAGTGACGGCATGTAGTGCAACAGAGGACGACGAACACACTGTACTCATGCCACGCAAGACTCCTTTATTCCAACGTGCACTCGCATTTATACACAGTCAAAGATGGCGCCATCTCTTGATTATTAGACGCACACAACTAAGCGCACCTAGTGTCGAGGAAGCACTTGATAAAGTACGCCGCCACATTTAAGCTTGAAGCTGTCGCATACGTTGAGGAGCATGGCAAATGGACAGCTGGCCACAACCTCGGCGTCGATAGTGTGCGGTGTCGTAAGTAATAAAATACCAGAGATCTCTAACGCCATGGATGGAACGTGCTGGCGAACTGAGCGTAAGCAGCAGTGGTAGCGATAGTTAGGGTGAGTAGCCAAGCACGTGGTGTGAATGAATAAATTCATTATGAAAAGGATAGTGCTCACTTCCATTGGGGTTGGTGATCACAGAGGTTTATGGCAGATTTCGTACTCATTGGAAAAATTAGACCAAATGGCTTGGTGCCCTATAAGTGCTGCACCTCGTCAAAATCGCAAAAGAAAATGCAGACCTTACACAGGTTTATAAGGTAACTGTTATGTTTATTTCTTGTTAACCGTGACTTCGTCTCTTTTATATAACAGTGCTTGTTTACTAGCACAAATTCACTTATGGTGCTCTAAAAGAGACTCAACCCTTCCTTTCTTCATTCATTGCAGGATCTCCTGAGGATCAATGAAACGGTTAGGACATGCGTAGATGTGGCGAGGAAGCGTATCTTTGACGGTGATGCCTTGGAGGACGAGCCATCTGCCAAGAAGCAGGTGTTCTTCAAGAAAATCGAGGCATTTGTGAGGGATCGCCAGGGTGTCCAAAACGGAGGTTGCAGCTCAGAAAAGTAGACGACTAGGAAGCAGGAGCAACCGCTCCTGCTTCTTTCGAGTGTTGAACTTTGAAGTTGTTGCTTCTGAGCCAGGGCTGGCACCCACGAATCACACACGAATCACCCTTGTTGCGAGCCTCGTGCGACATTCTTTTTTTATTTTCTTACGTAGTCTTAGTCAAAAGGTTTGGAGCCACTGCACACGTGACAAGATCTGTTGTCGGGTCACATACTGGTGCCTCGTGAAGAACACTTATTACTCATAAACCTTGGAGATTGACAGTCAAACTGGTACTCGTACTCTTGAGATTGCTCAAAGCAACAAACGTCACAGAAATTTGGCAACAGATTCTGCCATGGATGCAATGATCTTGGAACCTTTGGCAAGCACTGTACAAGGAGCACTACAGCATGTGCATGGCGGGACCAGCGTGTGGATGACCCTGCTGGAGGGGGGGATGTTTTTGTTGGCTCTGGAATGAGGGCTTGATGAGCATTCATGTGGCGTGCAGAAACCGTTGAGCTATATTTTTCTTTTTTGAATGAGGATCTTTGATAGGTACAAGGTAACCCGTGTGGTGTGTGTGTGTGGGTGCATTTGGAAGTTCGCAGTTTGGTGTACTGTCCGGTGTCTTTTTTGTTTGCTGTCAGGTGTTGTTTTGACTTCAGAATGAGGATCTGATAAGTATTCATGTCGCTCACGTGGTGTAGAGTATATAGCTTACTATTAAAGGGAACACCTAATTGGTTTTATACACCAGTTATAGTTTTACACCAGTTATATGGAACACCCATATAACTGGAACATGTTTAACTTCACAGGAAAGCAAGTGCTTGATGTGGTGTGCTTGGTAGATGTATATTGGTAAAAAATTGTTGCCAAGGTCTTCGTGTCAAAACTGAGCAATCGCTTGTGGAGGTAGGTCAAAGCATACGGCCGACAACGCTCTTGGCACTGCGCGAAGATAGCGAGCTTGTCGCAGCGCTGGACACACTGTCAGTCGTATACACTGATGCATTTGGTGCTGAATCACGCGAAATCTCTTGAAGGTGAAACCACCTCTGAAGGTTATCACCCAAGAGTACCGTCCCAGAATACTAATTTGGTGTTCACTTCGACAATTAACTTTTGCTGTACATCGCAGCCTGTGAGCATATGCGTGTGTGTGTGTTTTTGCATGCTACATCTCAGCAATGAGGACTCTTGTAGTTTTTGTGTTCCCCAGTGCCGTTGGTGAAGGGCCAAAGGAAAGGCCTTTCTTTGTCTTTTTTTTCTTTGTGCGAGCTGAGGTGGTGAAGGAACTAGAAAGCAGTGTTGCCTGAAATGCAGTTGCACTACTGACTCTTGAAGTGTTAATGCAGTGCATTTGTGCCACCATGCAAGCACGCAAAACTTTTCAGTTTGTACTGTTGTGCACAGGGCTACTGTTTATGACTTTGATCTCTTTGCATTTGCAATATGTGCTCGTTGTGCAATGTTACCTTCTTCCTGGTGGTGCGGTTGTTGGCTTTGTTATTCGGTGAATCTTCAAAAGATGCGGCCATTGATGATCATTTCAACATGCAAAGTTTTTATCATAATTAATTGAAATGCGCTGCTTGAGAGCTTCACCTTCCCCCACTTTTTTTTTAATGTTTAGTTTAGGACCCTGAAGTTTTTATTGTGCGTGCAGCCTTTTTCTGCACACAGAAAAATGTAAACTGGTGCAGCAGCACATTCTGCTACACATTTTGAGCCTGTATTTCTTGAGACTGGTGCCAGGCACATAGTTTCAGCAAATGGTTATGCGTAATGAACAGGCAGAGTTCAATTCTGCTGTTCGAATATGCCCCCTAAAGTATTAATTAAACGGTGTATTAGTGAAATGGGTAATTTATGATAGTATGGGCAATTAATGATTTTGATGTCTGCCATTGCTAAGAATCATGGGCACAAAAATTGTCATTTTTTTCTCGAATCCTCAATTTTTAACAATCAGACACTGCTATCTCCAGAATGCCCAGTATGAGAATATCAGACTGTTCTGAAGCATGCAGGACTGGAGTCGACTGTTGCTGTGTTCGAATAGGTGCAATCACTTTCATGTCTTATCATCCGTGATGCAGCTTACAGGCTGGTGCATTTTCGTGTGAAGAAGATGTTTGATCAATGCATTTCAAAGGAATGTACAATTTTGCTTTGCATGCAACAATGCTCTGCTGAGCTGTAATGATTAATTTTGGGTAGTTTGCTTTGAATGATTTAGTTTTTTCTGATCACATACTATTTGCCTAGTCATTTTTGCATCATCATGGACTCCTTTGGTTCACTCCGTTTCACCTTCATCCTGAGCGTGGACTAACACTCCACAGAAATTCCTGTGCTGGATGACCTGTCTGCCTTTGTTTTGATCATCTATGGTTTTCTAAAATTGTCACCCTGCGAGAGTTTCCAGAGCAGGTGATCGGTTCTTATGTGCCTGTCCAAAGCACTTGAATCGAGCTGCAGTATGAGAATATTGCAGATATTTGCAACAGTCTAAAATGCATGTCTTGCCCTTTTGTACAAAGTGCGAGAGTATGCATATCTGTGTCACAATTTTTGCCATGTGAGGAGTAGTAGTACAAAGGCAGGTGGGTTCGTGCAAGGTACTTTTATGTTTCAAGTTTGGCTGCACACACAGAATTTGTGCTGCATGTGACTCTTATGCTATGAAAACAAATCTTACAAGCCAACTACAACGAAATTTTTTACCGTGTGGAAAACCTAGTTTTCGATAGCGCAAGTATAGAGCGACCTCCATGATCTTAGGTTTGAAATATGAGCAGATGCGTCGAGAAAAACTAAAAAAAAAATGAAAAAGAAAGAAAAGAAGACAAAAAAAAGTCGCCATTATTGTTTGGAGTAACGCTTAACCCGGAATGTAGCTCTTCAGTATGACTTCAGTATGACGTCTGAGGGTCTGAGATTGGGTGGTGGCCATGGTGCACTGAAAAATCTTGAGACGAGATGCTGGGGGTGTACATAATAGACAGTGTTAGTTTAGCGTTCTTACGCTCCGCTTAGCTGCTGAGCGGCGGTAGCATGAAAGCGCATGCGTCCTCCGCTTAGCCGCAAGCTGGCTAGCGGAGCGAGAGAAATGGTCCGCTTACAAGCTCTCTAAGCGGAGCGTTGCTGCCCTCTTTCGCTAGCGAGGGTGGTCGATGCATGCTCCCTCTCTCGCGCTTGCCTCGAAGCACTTTGCATCGAGGTACTGGTCATGCGAGCGCGAATAACTTGTGTAATACACCTCCAACTGGTTCTTTAAGGAAATAAAGTGAACAGCACAGCTAACAAAAACGTCATCAGCGCATTGGCGTCAGAAAGGATTGGATTGGATTCGAAATGAAACCTCGCTGGCTATCACGTGGCATTCACCAAGTCGACGCTTCATTTTCCACTCGATAAAATGGACCGGTAACGCATTACAAGCACCCGTCCAAATAACAAATAAGTTATTCGTCTTTGTAAAAGTGACAAAGCGTTTTTTTATTTTGTTTCACTACGCCGAGTTTGGCCAGAGGGCGCTGCAACTACGAAAGGTCTGCTCCGCTACACACATAACTAAAACGTGAAAATCTCCTGCCGCTCCACTGTAGCTTAGCGGCGCAACTCTGAGTGGAGCGGACCGTAAAGACTCTCAACTAAAGCACACTAATGTCTGCTAACCACCAGGTGCACGTAATTTGCTTGAGGGCTATTTTAAGGCTGCAAATAAAAAAAAAATTCGAGAATTGCCAGTCCTGTAGCTTTGCCAAGATTCCTTCAGTACTGTATATACTACGATTTTATAATTAATTTTGCCTAAGTAAAATTTCATTGCAGTTGGCCTTTAAGACAGCTGTGGCATTCGCTGCCACGGGTTCGACAGTTCCTTCACGGGCAAGCAAAGTTGTGTTTGATATTTGCTTGTTTTGGCACAGTTTTATGGTGTGTGGTCTAAAGAGTTGCGATTTGCTTTACAACAGTCAGCTGCCTGTTTCCATTAGGTGCTTTGTCATCATTATGTGCTGGTGTAATTCACGTGTTGTTTGTGCTGTGAATAAAGGAGTAGATAAGTGCTCTGCCTTGCTATAGGATGTCTAAACACATGCGCTATCCATACAGGACAGGTGTGATGCAAATGTTCTTTCCTTTTGAATATGGCATACAAGTTCTGTGGAAGCTCGAAAGGTGGAGGAGCAAAAACTGCCAGAATGTTGCATGAATCTACAAAGGAAACCTGATACAGTTTTCTCAGAAGGAAAGCTTTGTTGTTGAATAATTCGTCCCAGTTAAGTATCAAACACAGATCCCTGCCCAGGGGAGCTTTTCTTCAAGTGATGGCTTGTCCCATAAATCAACTGGGCTATAAATACACCCCGGATCACGCAGAATTGTATTCTAGTGGATGCAAATTGCATTCCATTTTGAATTTTATTCACTGCCTTTTATGGGCAGTTCACGGAACAATAAACAGTACCTGGAAAACTATGTGCAACCTTTTTAACTTACAATTACTAATACCTTGCAAAGTGACATAAAAAATTTTCAATATCAAGTAAATGTTTGGTAGCACCAAAGGACACGGGGCCAATTGATTTGAATTTGCCAGAGGCGGAAAAAATACCTTGAAAAGCTGTGGTGGGTCTCCCCACATTTAACCGACCTCAAGCCACACTTGAGAACACAATGAACGAGGGACGCATGAATGGGTCTTTTGAAGACGTTTATTGCATTAAACATTTGTGGCAAGATTACAAACCAATTCATCGCATTGGACTATTCTTTCCCTGCAGTGATCTAGAACAGTCTTCACACATTCCTTGCAAATTTTTAGGGATGACAAACCTTTGCTACTGCAAGTCTGTGGTAAATGACATGGTACAGCTTAACTAATATGACAAAATGTTCATGAAAAGACATAAATTGCAGAAAAAGTGAACTATACTTTATGTAAGTATCAAGTCAATCGCAAGTTCACAAGAACAGGCGGAGGAAGTACGAATCAAACGCAGCCGAACGTGAAACGGTGTGCTAATAGGATATCTAGCAGGGGACCTGCAACTCTCTGAATTATACGCTAACTCTTTCATAATAGTTTATTAAAGTTTGGAAGCTGCATCACCCAACCTCCTTTCTAGCGCCTTCGATCGCACGAGTAGACGTTTGCAAAATGCCTGCAAGTGTGTCGGTGACCGTTTCCGACTCTCACTTCAGCAGTCGGAGTTCCTGAAAGCCACTAATAATGTGCTGGCTGGCACAGAAATTTTGAAAACGCAACTGCCGCCGACGATAAGGCGGCCGCGAGGGGAAGGCGTAGGTCTACATATACGGAGTGGTGATACGGCTGTCTTTTATCAAGGATTCTATCATACATTATTTATAAAGCGGCGCGCCACGTGCGTCGGCGTGGAGCTCCGAAGCGGTTGGCGGGCAGTCAGCGCCATCTGGCGGCGCTGGGGCGCGGCGAAAGGCGCCGTCCCGGCTGCGAGATGGTGCGTGTCCGGTACTCGGGCTCGGTGGAGAACAGCTCGCCCGGCATGTTCTGCCAGTCCAGCTCGTTGGGCAGCCGGTACCGGTGCTTGCACAGAAGCAGCAGTATGGGTAGCGGACGTGTGGCGGGATTGCCCTGCGGCGAGAGCCGGCAGAATTCTTTTGGCAACGAATGCAAATGTTCAGTCAAGATGAAGCGAGAGACGATACCGCTCCGAGGTGTCCATAACCGTCACATTTACTGAGCTTCCGTATGCGAGAAAATGACGCAAATGCGCAAGTCTGACGCCTTTGGACCGGTACGTGCCAGGACAACTATTGACAATATTAATTGTGTCGCATTTTAACGTAAAATGGACGTGTGGCACCTTGTGTGTATGACGAGACGGTCTTTTGAGGGATCGCCAGATGTTTGGGCGTAGGCCCGAGTACAAGTGGGTGCGAGAGAAAAAATCTGGGGGCTTTTGCTCCTTGAGTATCTGACTTTGCCTAGGTACTACGGCGGAGAACTTTCTTTACTCGTTTGGTATGCGTTTGTCCCTAGGCTAGCCGGCATGTGCGTTGCGTTGATGGCGCCGTCCACAAATTTTCCTCGTGTTGCTGCTAGGATGTTGCTGGCGTAGTGGAATGACGTGGATGTTTGTTAGATATTCAAGGAGCAAAAGCCCCCCATCTTCACAGATCGCTGTGAAGATGAGGCCCGCGCGGGCGCGCACCTTGTGCACGTCGCAGATCCCTGTCAAGATACGGCGCCTGCGCGGCCGCGCTGTAAGCAGCGCCGCCGCCGCCGGCGTAGAACGCCCCCCCCCCCCCTCCATCGCCTCCCCCCCGTGCCTCGCGCGCCACAGAAGAAGACCGCACGCTTCTGCCCCGTCTTTCTCCTTCGCGTGCGCGAGATTGAGCCGCGATCCTTGGCTGACCCTCGCAAGCTTTCACACGCACGTACAGCGTACGGCGCACGATGACGATGTTATCGTGTTAGGACTTTATACGGAACGTCACGGCGACGGCAGAAATGCGCTTGGAATGTCCATATAATTGCTATCGCAATAAAATCTTGCAGATCCCGTGCAGTGCGGGGACCGGTGTAAGCGAAGCTTTCGTGTCCACCGTCGCGGCCGACCGAGCGCGGGTGCATCCAGCCACCTCCGGCACAAGTTCTCTCTCCATTCCGCCGCCGCGGCCTGATGACGCCATTGCTGGCGCCAACCAATCGGCGCGCGGCCCACAATCGAACCACCACTGCCGACCACGGCGTCAAAACACGTACGCTACTAGCGTTGGACGCTACACACAAAGTTTCGCGCAGCAGTAGGTTGCTTTTAACCAGTCCAATCACCGACCGCAGCAATCAAAAGCCGTCCGGCTCCACAAAGAATGCTCACCTCTATGTCAAGGCAGCGCACGCTCTCAGGCACGAACTGCGGCCCGAAGAACACGCGTCTGGCGTTGCCCTGTGTGCACATGGTGCCTTGCACGAGCACGGCGCAGTCCACGTCTTCCTGCAACACGAAGCTGCGGGCGCGACCAAGGTACGGCAGCCGGCCATCCTCGACGTAGCGCCGCAGAGCGTCCGGGTCCACGCCCTGCACGCGAAACGAAAGAAGTCTTGCGTGTTGCAATCCTGCTTATAGTATTCTGAAATAGAGGAAGCCGACCGGTCTTTGAGCGTCAGTGATCTATACAGCGCGTGCGTCGTTTTCACAAGCGCTCTAACTTGCCGTTGCTTCGAGCGTTAGAGAGAAACACCGCACATGAGAGACCACCAGCTTCCGCATTCTATTTGACGCGAAAAAAGAAAAAGACTGCGCGATTTTTTTGGCGACTCTCAGTGACGCTCTCATGTAAGCGTGACCAAAACGTTAAGAAAATGGATAATTCACTTAATTATATACTATTTAGGAAACAATACTAGCCCAAGTTTCGCAAGGTGCCCAAGAGGCTACGGTTACCTGGGACACTAAATGGTTCTCCCCTAGTGACTGAAAATAAGTGTGGAACGTCATGCATAACAGACGTACAACTGAATAGGTCTGTCCGTGTATTTCGCTTATAACGAGGCCTCGGGGTGGTGATAGACCGGGAAGGGCTAGCCATCAGAGTAACGCCATGGCAGCGCTCTATATCTTCTGTGACGTCTTCTTCTGCTTACCTTCGCTATATGTAACGGACAGCAGCCACCATATCTCTCGAACGGATCGCGTGATAAGAGCTTCCGTGAAGGGACAGTGGCCAGTTTCAACCTCGACGAAGCTTAACGAATCTTGAAAAAAGCTGTTAAAAAGCTCCCCAAAATTCGCTACACCGACCTTGTGTTTATATGCGATGCTTGAACCAAAGTGAATGAATGAGGCACTGCGCTTACCATTTCATGATGATAATCATCATCATAACCATGATCATCATTCTAACTTAGACCGTTTCCAGTGATATCCAATCACACCTGTATTTCGCCAGCTTTATGCCTGCAAATTAATGCCATCGCATCACCTAACCCTCTCCTACCTCGGCTTCGTTTTCCTTCAATTGGAACCCGTTATGTATACTGATTGTCTTCTCTATGCAATGCTGGCAAATTTGAAATTAAATTGCGGGGTCTCCTGGAATTTCCTGAACTGCGGACTGAGCGACGCATTGGAGGACGGCACCGGCGTAATGGTGAGCTGGCGTTATTTACCGTGCAACTTAGATCTAAAAGTATACTACCGTTCTTGCATTTCTGCCCCCACCAAAATGCGGCCGCCGTGGCCGGGAATAGGCTAAATTTTTTAAATATAGGCACCGCTCAGCACTTCAGCCGGCCTTGTTCAGGGCAGTCGGACTCCGCTTCTTCCAGAACCAGCTGAGCATTTTAAGAAGGAGACGTCATTTAACAAAACAAACTGCGAACATAACCGCATCCCTTTATAAACGGCACGACGAAGGCCGATGGATTTACCAGTGCACACGCACCTCGAACTCCTCTCGCCCCTGCAGCAAGTCGAGGGCGATGCGCACGGCGACCCACTGCCACATGCGGTAAAGGATGCACGGCGAGGAACCGTCCCGGGCCACCAGCTTGTCCATTAGCGACATCGGCATCACGCATGCCTGGCGGGGAGAGAAAAAAAAAAAGACGCAGTTTTGACCGAAAGCCGAAGCATCGATTGGGATAGCGAAACAGCGGACAGCTATACGAAGTAAGAATAGTAGCTTTATCGGCTGTATAAACTTATTAACATAGGCATACTAACTAAATGAACACGCATGGTGTCACGCGCGCACAAGCAAACATGAACGCATCTCACTCGATGACCGCAGAAACTCGCTGTGAACACGCTGGAGTGAGGAAGCGCGGGCAAGCAGCAGCGAGCGCATTGACCTTCGTGCTGCGTCTCACATCAACGCGAACTAAGGAGCGAAAACACAGCGCATGGTGGAGTGTCATCTAAGGCTTTCGCCTTAATAATTCCAGGTCTTAGCATTTTAACAGGTGTATGTATACATACACTAGGTATACGCTCAGTTTCCTGCAAAATTTCACCGTCGACGCGTCTTCTGTCCACCTGTGGTGATCGTCGGACAGTCGCCTTCAAGCTCATGATTCACGACTTAGGCAAGTACACGTGATAAGAACGGGCTGGACGTTATCGTGGCTTTCCTTTCGTTTAGTCCGCCTTCCTGGTGTGTCTGGCAAGAGATGGCTGCCCCCATAGAAGCGCTGCTCTACACTGACGCCGCAAGGAAATCTTACGCTGCAAAGACGGAACTTCGGATCCCCCACAAAAAAAAAAAAAGAAAAAAAAAAAAAAGAAAGGGGGAATCGGGCAGACGTGTTTGCCTGTCCTTGTACTTCTTGTCTCCATCAAAATCGTTGAAGTATGTTCCAACCAACCTGCATTCAGTTCCTATGCACGCGGCCCGTGCCCCCACACAACTGACATCATGTAACCCGTACGCTGCATAATGGTGATGACCGACTTCGCTCGCATACTTACCTCACTGTTCACAGCAAAAAAGACGACAAAGAATGCACGCGTGCACAAGCGCTAGCAACTGAAAATTTTGTTTAGAAGAACAACGTTTTTTTCTACAGTGTTCTAACTTAATGAAATTTTAACAATTAGCATTATAATTGTGTCATTTTGGTGGTGAATTTGGGTTTTCGGTTGGCTTTTTTGCCCTTTTGCCGGTCCCCAAGCACCTGTACATTTTTTCCCTGGTTGCCGAAAATAAACAAATAAGCGAAACAAAAGGACATCGAGATAGATAAAACCAACCTCCGCGCACATACGCTCAAACCAAAGCAGTTGCAAACAAATCGATCTCGCACTCCAAAAGCGATATAAAGAGACTGACACGCAACCATCAAAGTATTCCTTTTTCCGATGCGGAACACCTATACGAGCTCACATGCTTTCCAATTTTTTGTCTCACTAATTGCACATGTGCGCTTAAAATATGTTTGCAGCCACACGATCTGCCTCAGGGCAGACAGATGTGAGCAAGGAGTACCTTTGAAGTTATTGTGGTGTCGCGACCGTTCAAACAGAACTCTAATCTGTAGAGTTTGCACTGACGTTATCGCGGCCGCCAGATGGAGCATTAGCACGGTAAGATGCCCCTTTATCTGACGCCTGCTTACCGCATTCGCCAGCAGCGCAGTTGAAGTGTGATTGAGGCCTGGATATGGCGCCCGTGACGTCACGTGAAAGCTATATCTACATACACAAGAAACTGGTATGGGATAAACAAAACGTAACAACAAAAGCGACAAACGAATTTCGGTGCTTGACCGCGCTTCGCCGACCACAAAAGTTAGCGCAGCAGCGATTTTGATAAAAAAAAATTCAGAGCCCTTCCACAACTGTGCTGATGGAAGCCAGCGAAGCTGTGACTGTGGCGGGTCTGCTGTAGTAAATATTGCCCCCGCGATGAGAATGGGCGTATACCGTCGTTGGGCATCACGCAACCAAACATGTCTATGATGAATGTTTCGATGCCTTTCGTAGGCGTTGCAGGGGGAACGTACACAGTCGCGATCACCGTACCGTCAAAGTGTTTTATTAAAGACGGATACGCCAATCGCGGCGCGCACACAAGCGCTAACGCGCTCACGTGGTCGCCAGGGTAACCTACGTCACGTAATAAAGAAGTAAACGTAAGATCCAGCGAAAACCGCGCTATAATGCACACTTTGTTACAATCCTAAGTTTGAAAACACCGCCAACCCGGCGTTTTGATACGGCTCCACGAGGTGGTGCGAGGTGCCTGAAATTGTTGTACACTACACTTCCGGTTTTCTACGGACGCAATCTCCTGGAGCCTAGCCTATAACAGCTTCGTTGTAAAAATGACATTTTGTCACATTTTCCTCACTGAGTGTTACATTCAGTGGTGTAGTGTGGTGGGGGTTGCAGGAGTAAGTAGACAATATATCCTTTGCTTCTCTGGAGGACACGTTAATTTTGTTGTTTCGCCGATCCCGTGCTCCAAGAACTTTTGCGGTTGAGGGTATACATGTCTCCTTTCTGTGCTGTATAAGCAATAGGAATCCTAACCAACTCGACCAGATCTCTACCGCGGGTACGTACCTCGATGTCGGTCTCGCAAATGACGTCGCAGACGGAGTTGGTCCTGTTGAGGAAGCCGATGATGCCGAGGGAGCCGGGCGCCACCAAGAAGTCGGTGAAGGAGCCTTCCGACGAGAAGAACTGGATCGAGTCGGCGTTGGCCAGCACCGGCAGCCGTCGGCGCGCAGTCTGCTGTTTGCCCTCGATCTGCAAGCACGCATCGCGATGATGACTTCGAGGGGAGGTCTACGCTGCAGGCTAGACTGGCACCACAGGTGTACGGGTGTTGATTAGGGGAGCTACCGATTTACACTTATAGTGATGCCAGCAGCCCTTGCCGCTTTCCCGCGTACTCGGGTTCAAGGGCAACCTTGACTGGATTACGAAGGCCGATGCCATTGAGAATTTGGGTGAATTTGGGTGATGTCACGCGTGAGTTCTCCGCTACTACGCTTTCTCACGTGACGCTCCCTCCTGTAGATCATCAATACAGAGTTGGCTCGGTGACCATCCTCAAGATTCCTACCCAACCCTTGCCGAGGATGGCATGAATTGAGCTGTTGCATGGTACCAGTTGACTACGCGCTGTCACAGATTAATTGAACCAACTTTTCCTCAAGTACAGCACGGCAGTACCCTCAAGCGCTTTGGTGGATCGGCTCTTCAACATTGCCAACGAAGTGCTGATGAAGAAATGACACTTAACATAGAACTCTTTCATGGGACTTTACTAAGTTGCAAATATCTATAGTGGACCATTGCAGAATCAGCAGTAAAGATATCTACTGTCAGCGTCATGTGAGTAACTTTATAGAAGCGCAGTACCCTGCTGCGCACTTGCCGAAGTATATATGTGTTGCCGACAAACACAAAGGTGGGGTTAGACCCAACGTGCGAACAAATTCGAGGAGCGTTTCTTTGGATCCGAACTTACCGTGAGGGAGTTTTAAATTGCTACTTTATTTCGTTTACCGACACGTCGAAAAAAAAAAATCAAATGTAACAACGACACGTTTGATAAATTCCTTTCGCAGGAACTTGAACGGGAACTTGTTTCAATAAAGGAGAGCGAAGGAACGTAAATTTCAAGATTTAATACGACCGTATTGCGATTTTTTTGGTGAATTTTAGCGAGACGCTGAGCTTCCAATCCCCACCTATTGCGTTTTCTTGAAGGCTATTTTCTTGCACCCATCATGCTTCTAAAAGTTACCCTTCTGTTACTTGAAGCGGTGAAGTGCCAACGGTGGCCAAAGAAAAAGAGGCTTAATTATGGATAAATATTGATGTTAAAGAGAATAATAAACCAAATTTCCCGTGCTTGATTTTTGCACCGAAACCTCATGGCCGGTATGCCACAATGACAATGCGAATTTCAAGGTATGTTTCTTATTGGGGCTGTTCTGGGCGAAGGAAGCGTTCTAGAAACTTGCTAGGGCTAATCCGATTATTGGCAATGTAGTCCTTTATCACTTAACAATGAACTAGGCAGGAAAAGCAGACACTTTGAAAGTCCATGTAAGATTAAAATGAACGAAAAGCAGAAGAGGCCCCGTTTATTTTAGTCACAACCATTTAAAGCCATCCGAAAATGAAGCCAAGGAAAGCATACGGAAAATTACCGGCGCTTTCAATTAAGATGTTTAGTAATGACATGGTAAAGGGAAAGGAAAGGAAACGAAAAAGCGACTTGCTGCAGGCGGAAGCCAACTCACAACAGCAAAAGGCAGCTGCCTCCCCCCCCCCCCCCCCTTCAAAAAAAAAAAAAAAAGCCAACTGTTTACCAGGTTTGCGGGAAGACGAGGTCATGTCTGCTGTTGTGGAAACGCAACCACCAGTATCGCGCGATCCAACGCAAGCGGCCACGTTGTCGCTACGACGGGACAGGAGCCGCGGGATACATGGCACAAAACGACGTGCCACAAAACCCTCCTGGTACCCCCCCCCCCTTCCCCCCTCCTCTTCTAGCGTGGTCAAATGCCGCACTCCTACCCCGACCCGAAAAAAAATTCCCTAGCTATGGGACTGCACCCACCCCCTTAAGCACGAGCAGCAGTAACTTGATTCCTCACTACAAAAATGAGGATCACGCGAAGTACACGTAAGTAGAGCTGCACGCTCTCATTACACACTATCAGTATAACCAGTCGTATACGGTTCAAGAAAAAGAAAAGAAAAATTAAAGGGAAGGAGTGAAGAAAATAAAAACGCGTTCACAGGCAAAGGCAGATATTAGCACATGCAGACAACTCACATTCATAACATTCGAACAACCATTACAGAATTCATTTTTTTTCTTAGACATGCAACCAAATTCCAAGTTACGAACGTAATTCGAGACATTACGCTGTGTAACATTTAATCATTATAGTTTGTTTCATTTGGTGGTACATTACCATGTTCGCAGTGTCTTGTGGCATAAGCTGACGTATTTTGACGCAAATTGGCAATTGTTCTAGTTTATTTGATCCATACTTTAGTTCATTTTGAAAGCGTTATATAAGCGCCAATCATAAATGTTTGTCAACTGTTTAAACGATACCTGTGTAGTAAGTTACTGCAGTGTGGGCAGATGAAAAATTGTAAATAATACGAAATATTCCATTTTGAATTCGAGTAATTTTATCCATGTTTGAACATGCACTTCTTCGTACGAGAAAACGTACGACTTTCTCGGCGTAAAATGAACGGAAAGTGAGGCCTTCATTTTCTTATGTAAATTGATGTGATAAGAAACATTTCCCCACCAAATAAATGTAGAGTCCTGAACTAACATTTGTCCAGTCTGAAAAAATTTAATGTGGCTGTTCAAGCCTGTGCTTCGAACGGTACACACCTTGACTATTCCGGAGAAGACGATGTGGATGGCTTGGTGCTTCTTCCCGGAAGACACAAGCTGCTTGCCCTTGTTGTACCTCCAGCAGTAAAGCTGTGAAATGAAAGAAAATTAAGAATTAACGACAAAGATCGCGCCTTGCTCACGCAAGCATTTATTTTGCTCAAAAACGCACCTCGTAAGGTAGCGTATCTATTAATTTTTTTTCCTTCGACCAAAAACGCATTGTCCGCGGAGATTAGCACCATTACATGCCATGTAGGTGCGCAGCGTCTGTGTTGGGGTGTATGTAACTGAGACAATTTAACGGCATGCAATACTGGAGGAACTACAGAATCGGTTCAGACGAGGCAGATGCTTAGATGATAATATGTTTGCACTAACTCAGTGCATAGAGATTTCAGTAGCTCAGAGAAGCCCTTTATGGATATCATTTATATATAATAAAGAAGCCTACGACAACATAGACAGGGAATCGTTATTGGATATTTTCAACCACAAAGGTGTAGATGACGTATACCTCGGCGTATACACAATTAAACGACGGGAAAAAATGCGGAGACTCCACTGGAGTTGTCTAAGTATGCGGAAGCACACCCCCAAATTTAATTTGGCCCACCTCCAAGTTTCAAGTTGGCCCAAGTTCAAATTTTAGTTTGGCCCACCCCCAAATTTTAAGTTGAATCACTCCCAAATTTCAAGTCGACCCACCCCAAAGTTAAGTTGGCCCACGTCCAAGTATAAAGTTGGCCCACCACCAATTTGAGCTGGCCCACACCCAAATTTGAGTTCGCCCACCCCAACTATAAGCTTCCCCACGCATTTTCTACAGAGCCCTATGTATCCATATGAGTAACCTCCGTGATAAAGTTTTTTGTTTAAATTGTTCCTTATCGCTTATAAAGCTGCCATTCATCTAAAGTTACGCTATTATTACGATTAAATGTCTTAAATTCGCTAATTACGCATTTTTCTGCAGATACAAGGCGTTACGTACACTTTTCGCGTGCATTTTCGGTTGACGGAGCTGGGGTACTCGCCTAAGAATGCTTACGCATTAAAAAGCTTACTCAAGCACCTAGCAACATAATCTAAAAATAAAGGGTTAGCATAGTGCAGCAATTATGTCAATAAATCATCCCACATCACGTTTGCAACTCCACGAACAGTACGAAGTTTGCAAACAAACCAGAACTCTCAAATGCCTATTAAATGACGTATACCACTGCGCGCGTGTTTCACGTACATTCGGTGGCGCGGCACATTCTTCCAAGAATGGCATCCTTCATTACCCTCTGTGCATTTTTGTGACTTACAGACAGACAGATACTATATAGATAAATAGAGAAAGAGGCACCTTCTTGAGGCGGGGCACGCTCTCGGCGGGCAGCCAGGGCACACTGAGCAGGAAGCTGACGGTGGTCTCGGGCACCGACACCGAGCTCGGAAGCCGGTTCAAGTCGCGGATCAGCTGCTCCAGGCGCTGGAAGGTTAAGCACGGTGTAAGCGACACGTCGTGGGCACGCTGTGTAGTTCACAATGACTGGATACAGCATCACGAAAATGCAGAGTGCTAGATAAACTAAGCGGTTCTTTAAATTATTTATATCCTGGGGTTTTACGTGCAAAGACCACAAAATGATTATGAGGCACGCCTTAGTGGGGGGACTTAACTTTATCCATAAACATGGTGGTTTACCGGCGCCGCAGTTCGCGCTCGAAATTAGTAATAGGCAAGACCTTTTTTTTTAGCAAATATTATGGATGCGCGAATGGTATTTTTTGAGACCTGATCGCATACAGAGCCAGAATCGAAGCGAATATGGAATGCTTCCGAATAGCTTTCGAATGATGAACAGCCGTTTTAACAATTTTTATAAAACGATGTTGACCCATTTAAATGTTACATTTATTCTAATGTTAGAAGTTTCCGTCACGACAAAGCACGTTATGAACCGGTGTTTATTAAAAGCACGAATGGAACATTAGGAACAAATAAGCAGTTAGTTCGCATGCACAGGACTCTTCGGAGTGTGCGAATGATCGCTGCATACTCTATAAAGCTTGCTTCCCTGAGAGACGGAGCTTGCTGCTTTACCTAAGGTCTCGAGTCTTATTCAACACTATGCCCGCGTGGATGACATTTTGCATAGCTTTGCTCTAATTTTATTTTTATTGGCGCACGGTTGACGCTATGAAATATTCAAAAAGCTATTAGAAAAGTATTCGTATTCGATTAGAAGACTGAATTGAATAGGACATTATTCGATTCGTCATTCGGAAGTGTCGGATATTAGCACACCCCTACGGCAAATATATCGAAACGGAGCATTTAAAGAACACCTCACTAATCTAAAACTGATTTAACGTCGCTTCTTAGTCACGCTCCCTTTAAGAGCGCATCTTCAGTGAACCGCACTGGCGGGAACAGAGGTAGCCGGTTGAAGCTTTGCAAATGGTGAGTGTGTGCGTAAATGTTTACGAACCTTTGAAATTGTGTCCGGTGAAATTATCACGCCCGCAGTTAAGAAAGTTGTAATGACCCTCGCATTGCACCCTGATCATCTTCGATGTGACGTTACTAAACGCTTTTATGAAAAAAAAATTAAGGATTGAGGCGAAAAAATGCAGATAGTGAGGTGAATGGAGCCAGTCTGGATACACTACAGTGAGACCGTTTAAGTGGATCTAAATCGAAGGGCGCGAACACTGACAAGGAGATGGAGCTAGAACTTTTTGTTTGGAATATACATACTGGGCAAACAACATTACTTTCGATTCCGTCCAGCCACGTGGGGTACATGGCATGATGTTGACAATGAATACGTGCTGCATAAAAGTTTTTTTCGAAGCTCAAAAGAAATCCCACAAATAAAGCGCCGCGCAACTGTAAAAAAAAAAAAAAAAAAAAAAACCGTGGCACTTTTTGCGGGTTTGGAAGAAACTTATGTCGGTGCGTATTGAGCAACAGAAAGCGGGTCGGAAATTTACACTTTTGACACAAATTGACACTTTTGGTCTGATTATAATATTTGAGAAGTTCATTCATTATTATTAAGCAATTATGTAATTAGGCGAAAGACAAAACAAATTGTCCGACTTGCTCTAAGCGACGGCAAACAACGGTAGCTTGGTTCTGTCCAGCTACGTGGTACTTGCATATTTTAAAATTTGGCACAACGAACGCGGGAAACATGGTATAAAGGTAGTGCTCATTACAAAAATATGAAATTTCTTCTTTTTCGGTGTAAATAAAACCCCAGACTTAAACATTATTGCGAGGAGCAGAGGTGTAAGTGATCACGTATTCTCAAGAGGCATGAAAAATATTGAAAGCGGGAAGATATATTCATCGTACTTTCAAGCATACGCCGTCCTCTACCAATTGGCAGTGAATCACGAACGGAGCACCAGAATCGCTATAAACGTCGTAGGTGTAGTCAATTAACATATGGAAACTTCGTGAATGGATCGTGCCTTAATGCTATCGCATTCTCAGCCATCAGACATGACTTTTGCAACAATTTCATGCATGTGTTCTATGTTACTCTTGCGGAACCATATATGAATTCAGTATAAATCTGCACATGTAACCACAATAGGGTGATAATTCGGCAGGCCTACGCATTTCTTTCACTCGTCAACAGGTATATCACTTGCGCAACTATTTTATTTCACGCATGTTTTCGATGTCATTCTTGGGGAACCTATATGAGTTCAGCGTAAGCGTGCACGTTTTATAACCATACGTGCGGTTCTTGAGGAACCTATATGAATTCAGCATAAGCCTGTACATTTAATAAGATTACGGTGAGGTTCTTGTGGAACCTGCATGATTTCAGCGTAATCCTGCCCATTGAATAGCAGTATACGGTGAGGTTTCGATGGGGCTGCGCATCCTCTCTCGCGCCGCTTACCGTTACGAGCTCGGTGTAGTGGTCCTGCTCGACCAGGCCGCTCTGTTGCAGGTCGTTGAGGGCAGACAGCGACGAGTTGAGGATGCGCCGCGCGATGAGCCGCGAACGGGCCACGCATTCAAGTTGCGGGTACCGCTGCTGGATGCGGATTATCTCCTTCAGCAGCTGCGCCGTTTTGTAGAAAAAAAAAACGTGAATCTATAGTCGGTGACAACCTAAGAATTTAGCACAAGTTCCGTCCACACAAACGCAGTGCACCTATACCTGCCCTTTACCTCTGAGAGAGAGCTCTCTGTAACTTTCAATACCATCTAAAACTTTTACTTTCAGTAACTTTCAGTAACATCAGATGTTACTTTCAGTAACATCTCAATAACTTTGCTCTGCTGATGTAGTAGATATGCTATAGGCGAACGGAAAATAAAAGCTCGTTGTTTCAGGATAAACTATTGACTTTCTTGGAAGGTACACTGGAGTGAGGATCAGCTACAAAATTTACCATGACGTACAGGTTTCATCCTATAAACGCCGTGACACCAAGAGGGATCTGTTGGGACAATAAATAAAGCCGTTTTAAACACGCAAAACCGCTTCACGTCTTTTGAAGCAAAGTTTTCCTACAAATGATGCCCGAATTCTGATTCTCTAAGTATAGACTCTGCACTTGTGTGTGCCCCAGGTGTCACTCATAAGTTCGAGACGTACAACGTTTTTCCATGTACACTGTAATAGTGCCTTTGAAGTGGAAATTGCAAAACCAGTGTCGAGCAGACACCATTTACTGTCTTGTTTATATCAAGTACAATGTATTGCATGTGCGATACGTTACGTTGTGCTCAATGCACCGTTATTGATACATACCGCAGTTGTACGCGTGCTTACGGGCGAATAACTTTTCGTGTGATCTATGCAAATTGTGTGCGAGTTGGGTAACATGCATATAACCTTTCTTAGGTTATTGCCGGCTATTCCAGCATTAAGATAACGCGTCCCCTTACGCCTAACAAGAAACTCAGAACTGGGCAGAGCATACCAATTTAGAACAATCTATGTCTCACAAATAAATAATTGATCAATTAAAGCTGGTAAATTACTACTACGAATCGGGAGTTCATATATGCATCCTTACGCCTTCGTAATTTTCACATAAACGTCAGCAAAACGGAGATAATTACCATGGCATTTACGGTTAAGGAATACGCATTGGTCTAGCTCATTGCGTTTGTCTATTCTCGAGTACATTTCTTGTTTGTTTCTCGAGCCAAGCGATTTTGTTCTAATGCGTTATAGTACGTAATACGTTTAAAAAAAATACCGTGTTCAGCTATGTAATATGTGAAATTACGTGAAACGAAAATTTTGGTAGTTGTTCTTTTTAGTCTTGTATTGTGGAGTATGTTAACTATCTTGTTTACCGTGTACTTTGCAAATTTAAATGTTTTGTGTGTTTTTCTTTAGAAAAACAGCGTCGTGGCAACTCCGCGCTGCCGATTCTTGTAACCGTAGGTGGCAGAATGTTTTTCAAGCTGCGTTCGCCGCCCCCCCCCCCCCCCCTTTTTTTTTTGTTTCCCCGCCTCCTTCAACCTGTCGGAAATAAAGCTAAACTTCAAACTTGAAAATTATGCAGATACACACGCACATGTTGGCATCTAGGTGAAGCGCGGAATTCAAAGCTATGAAACTATATGCGATGTATATATTTAATTGTCTTTATTGTCACCCTATGCAATGTGTAATCTCAGGTAATGCTTATGTGTATTCATCTCACAGATTAGTTTAACCACTACTTTAATAAGTTTATTAAAATTAAAAAAACGTTTCTGAAAATTTAGAATTTTTTACGTAACTTGATTAGAAGTGAGCTATTTAGTAAATTATATACGGTGTAGTAAATAGACATAAAATAATGTTGATGATCCGAGTTAACAGTGCTACAAGAATGAATGCTCCACACTGATTTGAGCCAAAGTTATAACATGTAAGACTTTTTTCAAGTAAGTGACACCCAGGAAATGTAGGTACTTTTCAAACAGTTCTGTAACGATATTTGTTTATATTGTCACGTACGAGTTTGTACCGCGGTGGACAAAATGACGTTGGTTGGCGAAGAAGAGGCTGAAGTGTCTCGGAGCTCGATAGATGGTGTTACCCTGGCCACGGAGCTACAACCTTCTAACTGCATATATTGTAAATACATATATTTTCTCCCCGTAACAATATTATAGGCCTGCTGCACTGTCTAAGTGTCTACATTGCTGGCAAAAAATTAATTGCGATAGGATAAGTAGAACCTGAGAGATCATTACTCCAAAACTGTGGCACCACCAGAAATGCTGCTTTGAGAAAACGAAGAAAACCATTTCAGGACATGTTCGTGGTGATTATGGCAAATAATTAATGAAGGATGATGCAGGGATTCAATCAAGCAAGAATAAATGCTCTACACTAAGGTAAATCAAAACAATGCGAAAACATATTTTTGCCGATTTTCTGCTTCAAAGAGAAAGGTTTTTATTTATATTTTATTTATTTATATACAATACCTACAGCGCCCTCTAGGGCATTATTGTAGGGGGGAACATCAGAAATAAATCACAAGACATATACTATAAGTTAGGCAAATGATGCAGCATATAAATCATCTAAATACCTATGCACTATTTCAATAAAAAAGCAAAAACAAAAACTAATATACAGTAAATATTACTATACAGTACTAATATTCAGTAAAAAGCAAGAACAAAACTAATATACAAAGATGAACAAGCATGTCACGCACAGACAAAAGAAGAACATCTAAATATAGCGATCTCGGCTAACATCGTTGGGAATAATCAACAAAAGGGATAAAACATGCAAGAACAAGCAATATTGCACTCATATTAACACGTGGTTCTGTAAAGCCGTTAGAAAGTATGTGGGAGGGGCAGTAGCAATTTGCGCAGGTAGACCGTTCCAGTCGTGCACGGTTCGTGGAAAAAAGCTGTATTTGAATGCGTTTATTCGGCAACTGTATTCGCGTGCCTTTAGTGGGTGGTCAGTGCGGGCGGAAATGTAGCTGGGCTCCTTTATGTATTTCTCTTTTTGGATGCCAGTGTTATTGTTTAGAACATTATAAAAGAAAGAGAGTCTGAGGTATTTTCGCCGGTTTTCAAGTAACGGCCATCCCAACTTGTCGCGCAAACCAGAAGACCTCTTTTGAAAATTATAGTCGCCAGATACGAATCTGGCAGCCCGTTTTTGGACGCGCTCAAGTTCTTCAACGTTGAGCTTTGTATGCGGGTCCCAGGCGGCGCAAGCGTACTCGAGTATAGGACGAACACTTGAAATATATAAAGTTTCCTTTAGCTTAACGGGAGCATCCTTAAAGTTACGTCGGAGGAAGTTTAATGTGCGGCTGGCTTTCGCTGCGATATAGTTGACATGTGTATTCCAAGATAAATCAGTGGAAAAAATGACTCCTAAGTACTTATAAGTTGAGACAGCAGATATTTCTGTGCTACCAAGGAAGTAGTCTGCTTGAAGGAATTGTTTCTTTTTCGTAAACCGGACCAGATTACATTTCGAGAGATTCAGCGCCATATTCCATTTTTGGCACCAAGAGTACACGGAGTTGAGGTCATGCTGTAGTGTAACTGCATCTGCTTCAGAGGATATGGTGCGGTAGACACAGCAGTCGTCAGCGTAAAGTCGAACGGTACTTGAAATGTAGTCACTAAGATCGTTTATAAATATCAAAAAAAGAAGAGGGCCTAGAACCGACCCTTGCGGAACACCAGAGGTCACACCCACACTTACTGAACTAATACCGTCACAAACTACGCACTGTTTTCTTTCCATGAGGTACGCTTCAATCCAGGTTAGGAGTGTAGTAGGAATATTCAAAAGTGAAAGCTTCTGCAGTAATAGGTCGTGATCAACTAAATCGAAGGCTTTCCGAAAATCTAGAAAAATACAATCAACCTGACCGGCAGAGTTTAAGGAAGCGGAAATATCATGGGTAAATTCTACAAGCTGTGTTTCACATGAGAAACCTGACCTAAATCCATGTTGTGTTGGACAGAAAAAATTATTGTTTTGTAGATGGCTGATTAACTGAGTATAAATGACATGTTCTAGTATTTTGCACGACACGCTCGTCAAAGATATAGGCCTATAGTTGCATGTTTTACTTCTATCACCACTCTTATGTATGGGAACAACATTGGCACTTTTCCAGTCATGAGGAAGTTCACCACTCTCTAAAGATTTTTGAAACAACTCAACTAGATACGGGGCAACAGAAGCAGCACAATTTTTCAGAATGTAATTTGAGATGTTGTCTGGCCCCGGAGCAGATGTAAGTTTAACTTTCTGTAATAACAGCATAATTCCCCGTTGAGAAATTTCTATATCATCCATTCTTGTCAGGTTGCTTGAAGTTTGGAAGGGAGCGTGTCTTGTTTTTTGACTGGAAAACACCGATTGGAAATAGAGATTGAAACAGTTCGCTTTTCCGCTTGGATCCTTGCCATAATCAACTCCATCTAGTATCTCAGGTAAAGTGACACCGGTGTTTTTGTTGCTTTTAACATATTTCCAGACTTCCTTCGGGTTTGTCTTTAATCTCTGCCCTAGTGTGCTTAAGTATGCCATTTTTGCTTTCCGTATTTCCTTGGATAGGTTTTTGGTTTGTTTTTTCATCTCCGAGTACAGATTTAGTGCCGGCGAATCACAGTATCTACGAAAGAGGCTTTTCCGTCGGTTGACCATCACTCGCAGCTGCCTATTCATCCAACGCTTATCATCACGACGCTTAGCTGAAATGAAGCGGGACGGGATGAACGTGTGTGTCAGAGATAAGATTTTAGTTTTAAACAAGTTCCAGAAGGAATCAACATTCATAGACGGTCCGTGTGAAAGAAACTCGGGAAAAAACGCATCAAGTTCCGATGATAACGACGCATAATCCCCTTTTTCGTAAAGATAGACTTTGCGGGGTTGCGTGTGCTGCCGCTTCATAACTTTATACGATAATTGTGCTAGAACCACATCATGGTCGCTTATGCCTGGCAGTGTTATTACAGAGGACACTAAGTTGGGGTCATTGCAAAAAAATAAGTCTAGCACATTAGCGCTGGTAGCGCCCAATCTCGTAGGTGTTTCAACAAACTGGAATAATGAATGCGCATTGATCATTTCACGGAACGCAGTATACAGAAGGGATGAATTGCAAATTACTGGTTGGTAAGACGACCATTCCACGCTAGGCATATTAAAGTCTCCGGCAAGGATAATGTATGTTGCGTGTAAAGTTAATAATGCGTTGCTAAGTTGAAAAAATGATACTGGACTGGTGGAACCGGGAGGCCTATAAAAAGAACCAACTGCCAATGAAGTACCATCGCCCAGCAGTACCCTGCACCAGACTGCTTCACAGGAATCACCGTCTATGTTAACCGAAACGCTTTTCAAACTGCTATGAACAAGGATGAATACACCACCACCACGCGCATTGCGATCCTTCCGGTATGTGGTATAGGATGAAGGAAATATTTCACTATCGGTCATGTTGCTGTCCAGCCATGACTCTGTTCCAATTACCACATGTGCATTTGTCATTTCTAAGAGGGAGAGGAACTGATCAGTTTTGTTTTTTAAACTGCGACAATTAATGACAATGCAAACAAGGCCACTTTTAGTAACAGTTCGTGGGTTAGCTGAAGGGCATGGTGATGGCTATTCGTCTACACATGTTATACAGCCTGATTCAGTGTTGTACATGAAAGTTTTTTTATCCAGGTGTAGTTTATTAAAGCGCAGTTTCGGTTTTCCTCCGCGCTCTTTAGCAAACTGTATGAGCCTTTTTCTTTGTTCCCGAACATTGGGCGAATAGTCCTCGCTAATTGCCCAGTCTGTATCCTTTAGTTTTGCGGCATTTGAAAGGATTCGGTTCTTATCCTTAAAAGACAAGAATTTCACAATCAGGGGCCTCTTCTTGTCGGGCGCATATCGGCCTAGTCTATGCGCTCTTTCAATGGTCGCAGCGTCAACAGATATACTTAACTTCTCAGAACAAAAGAGATAATGTTTCTCTCAGACTGTTCCCATGATTCGTTTACATTGTCAAGGATGCCGTAGAAAATTAGGTTGTTTCTACGTGACTGGTTCTCCAAGTCATCGTGTGATGACTGTAGTGACGTGCACGCGGCAGCAAGTTTTTCGGTAGTTTTCGATAATCGTTCTACCTCATGCGTTAGTGGGAGGACCAATGACACATTATCTTCAACGAGCTTGACTTTGTCGGTAAGTTTTGTTAGCTTATCTTCGAGCGCCTTTTGTTCAAGCCGAATGGAACGAAGTTCTTCCAGTATCACGGACTGCTGCTGCTGTATCGTTGGTATTTTCATAATAGTATCGAACATCTGCTTTTCCTGTTCAGGGGACAAAGGCCCCGGGTTTAGTTCTACGTCTCCCGCAAGCAAAAGCAATCTCAGAAAAAAAAATTTGTATCCTGAACAGATCGTGGTCACATCGTATAGCAGGCGTAAAAACATGCACACGGCCAAGTTGGGATCCGGCGCCGACTTCCTAAACGGTTTACCATTGACAGAAAGGTAAGAGTAACAAACCTGAAGAAAAACATGATGTAAGCGTCTAGCTGCCATGTCGGCGCCAGATCCCGGAGTGGGTGGGTACAACAGCTGCTTATGAAGGTCACGCATGTGTAGAGGGTCCCAGGGTTGCCAGTCGATGAAGCGTTCGAGCGCCGGTAGCGCTGTCAAGTCCAGCGGAGAAGCGTCGCTTGAAAAAGCCAGGCCAGCAGGGCAGACTTGCTCGGTAGACGCGACACCATTTAGCGCCAGGAACGTTGACATCGCGGCAGCATCGAGAACTGCCATCATTTGCAGCACCTGAAGAAAAACATGATGTAAGCGTCTAGCTGCCATGTCGGCGCCAGATCCCGGAGTGGGTGGGTACAACAGCTGCTTATGAAGGTCACGCATGTGTAGAGGGTCCCAGGGTTGCCAGTCGATGAAGCGTTCGAGCGCCGGTAGCGCTGTCAAGTCCAGCGGAGAAGCGTCGCTTGAAAAAGCCAGGCCAGCAGGGCAGACTTGCTCGGTAGACGCGACACCATTTAGCGCCAGGAACGTTGACATCGCGGCAGCATCGAGAACTGCCATCATTTGCAGCACCTGAAGAAAAACATGATGTAAGCGTCTAGCTGCCATGTCGGCGCCAGATCCCGGAGTGGGTGGGTACAACAGCTGCTTATGAAGGTCACGCATGTGTAGAGGGTCCCAGGGTTGCCAGTCGATGAAGCGTTCGAGCGCCGGTAGCGCTGTCAAGTCCAGCGGAGAAGCGTCGCTTGAAAAAGCCAGGCCAGCAGGGCAGACTTGCTCGGTAGACGCGACACCATTTAGCGCCAGGAACGTTGACATCGCGGCAGCATCGAGAACTGCCATCATTTGCAGCACCTGAAGAAAAACATGATGTAAGCGTCTAGCTGCCATGTCGGCGCCAGATCCCTTAATCCTTAATATTAACAATCCAGATCCCTTTGCCCTTAATATATGGCAGAAACCATCGTATAGATTGTGAAGTCAGCGATAGCTTTCTTACATCACTTGGACCTGCTGGTAATTCAATCTGTTGAAGCCTTCCGCGGGTTACTGGAGCACATTAGAGTTTTAACCGTGCGACAATTAAATTAAGTACCGCAACCCAATCCGTCCGGCCAAATGGGGAATGTCCAAGGCAGATGATCATCTCGTCATCGCATGGCTGTTACGTCGCAATGCTAGAGCTTTCTGTGGTTACCTATCTTTCGCATTATTTACGTGGAAATTTACTCGCACGGAGTCCTATCAATTTATATGTATAGTGCAGGAGGCATATATCTGTTTATTATGCTTGGGACTATACGGCATATTGTACTGTGATTGGCGCACCCACCTCTAGCTTGTTGGTGTTGGCCTCGTCGCGCATGAAGACCGTCACCTGGTCGCTAACTTGTGCAGCGGCGACGCTCTTGACCACTTCTTCCTCGGAGTTGATGAAGGCGACGGCCATGTCGTACATGCGGAACACGCGCTGGTTGATCGCCTGGTCCAGCCAGAGGAGCCCCGCCTCCGATATTATCTGCACGTCGTTTAGCGTACCGTATAGTCTCCCTGCTTCCCAATCCCGCGCGATGCACGAATGTTCACAGCCGTTCTCAAAGTCCTACAGCGTCAATGCTTTATTATCACGCTCGTGGAAATACTGTGCGGAGCCTCGTAAGAGTGGATAGTCGCAGTGTCGTTGTGCAGTGGCATAGCCACTAATTTTTGTCGGCGGAGGGGGGGAGGGGAGCAGGTGCTTGACTGGAGAGGGGGAGAGAGCTGGGCAGGTCGCATGCTAACACAGAAATTTCGGGGGGGGGGGCACGGGCCTGGTATGCCACCCCCCCTGGTGACAGCGAACTAGAATACTCTACCCTGGCTACGCCACGATCATTGTGTGACATTAAGGGAGAAAAGGAACTTAGGAATGGTTGAGTCTTGCTAACACGGGATTCGGGACCTATTGCCTTCTTTTTAGCAAAAAATATGAGCTTTGGGTATTAATTTCAAACCCCTATTCCCTTTGTTTTGACTCACTCTGAACCTGAAATGGAGTTTTGCAGGGACTGGTTTTTCGCGCGACTTTCAGTTTTTCCGTTCATTTGATATAGAAGAAACGAA